>NC_057800.1:326837168-327137168 GCF_018294505.1 Triticum aestivum
CGAACGGCGAGGGAGCTCGCCGCGGCGGGGAGAGCGGCGAAGGCGGCGGGGCACTCGGGCGGTGCGGTGGCGGAGTGAGGAGTGCGGGCCGGGAGGGCCCGCGGCGGGCTTCGGCGGGCCGGCCGTGCGGCGATGTGGGCGCGGCGGCTCGCCCTGTCAGTGGGCGACACGTGGCGCGGTGGGGGCGTCGGACATGTCCGGCCGGCGAGATTTCGTCCGGCCGCGTGAGGAGAGGGAGAGGGTTAGTGATGAGGACATCAATACAATTGTTACACCCACAGGCCCTGCTGCTATACATACTGGACCAATTACTAGAGCTCGCGCACGCCAACTAAATTACCAGGTACTTTCGTTTCTTGGTAATGATTCTAATGTTCATGAGAATATGATGCTGCCTAAATTGGATACATTTGTTTTGCTTACAAATAAAGGGCCTAGCTTGGAGAAGGATGAACATTGGAGCAAGAACAAGCATGGTGATGATGGCATGCGCAAGGGGAACAAGAACGGAGTTACAAGTGATGATTTCAGGACTTTGAAGCCACCATAATGGGCGCATGAAGCCTTGGACGAAATATACAAGATGCCACTTCATAAATTTCGTCCCGAGGTTATTATAGGTGCTGCCACACCTTATTATTGGGCCAGGCCCATGTAATTTCGAAATACATAAGTATAGGCTATTTTTAGAGTCCGTATGTGTGGGGAAACAAGAGATAGGGTTGATTTCGGACCCCTCCACCAAGGGCCACGAAATTCCCCCCTCTTCCTCCATATATACAGCCCTTAGGGCATCGTTTAGACTTTGGGTTTTTTTTTAGATTAAAAGTTCGCCATAGCTGCAACTTCGCGTACTTCGTTTGTGTTCAACGACCAGACAAAGGCGTCACAGAACCCCACCTTGATCAATAAAGCTTTCATCTTATATTTGCAATATCCAGATTGCAATCTCAGTTTCTTGCTTGTTCTTCGTTTGCTCGCAGGAAACGGACCCTCGTGGTCAGGTTGATCGTACTCCGGCGTGGTCGATAACCTCTCGGAGTTGGTTTAGCGATTGCTAAGGCGCGACGTCCTCGCACGTTCGTAGTCGGATCGTCAAAGTCGACTTCCACCAAAGCGATATCCATCATCTCATCGAAAGACGGGACACCCCGCCTCTATCAAGTGGTATCAGATTTCCAGGTTGCTCGGTGAGATTTTACAGTTTTTTGTAGTTTAGATCGAGTCTGTTTTTCATACCTACAGCCCACGAAAAAGCCAAAAAAAATTAGGGTTAGTTCATCATATCCAAACCAATCTGAGCCTTTGCATAATCTTTTTAGGGTTTTGCTTTGTTGAATTTGCGGTTGCATCGTCGTGTCTAGTTGCTGGTATTAGAGTCTAGTCTTTTAGAGTTTCGAGTTCTGGTCATAAGTTGTCACGCCGCCACCGCACCATCATCATCGCCCCTGCCATCTACCACCACCGCTTATCCGCCACCGCTTCGAATCCATATCCATATACCACCACCGCTGCCATCTACCGCCATATATCCACCACCAATCCGAGTTCTTGTCATATTAGGTTTGTTTTCGAGATCAATCTAGTTTCCGATTCGTGTTTCCTTGCCGGAGTAGGTTTCGGAAAAAAAAAGAGTCCGGAAACCACCCTCCGTTTAGGCCCAAAATTTTCGAAAAACGCACTTGACAAAAAAAATTCTGGCTATCCTAATTTTAGGTGTTTCTAAGCGTATTGAGACATCCTGTCAGTTTGACCTGGGAAGAGTTTTGAGACACTCGCCATTATAGTGATTTTTCGCAAAAAAAAAGAGCAGCGAAAAAAAGCAGCGCAAAAAAAAGAGCGAATTTTTTTTTCCAGAGTGTGCTTTTCCCTTGTTTACGTGCAGCGCCGTGATTTTGTTAGTGTTCTAGGCTCGCGTCTCTAGCACAGTCTATCCTAGGACCAGCACAGTACCGTCGTTGAGCGTTTATTCAACTTTGCATCTCTGAATTGATTATTGCTGACCCTTTTTGCTACCATATTATAAGCCTTCACAGCTCCACATACATCTACGTCGTGCGTTTGACTCTCCCTGGTAATCGCTCTATCCAAGCTTGGAGAGTTTTGACTACAACGGTTGCCGATCACCACCTGCTGCTAGGTAAGAACTGGTAAGAATTTGAGGTTTGCTTGACGGGTTTGTTATACACCACCACCACTTCTTAGTAGTCTGTAGGATCATATTCTTGTGTGTTTCTATTTGCTGCTAACCATGGTAGGATCACAAGCCGATGAGACTGATTGGGAGAACCTGACGAACAAACAGCTACATGATAAATTTCAGCAAATGATGAGTGGACAGGTGCAAGATGTGTTAAACAGATTTGAAGAGGCCATGGAGAAGATAGATGGCATGGAGAAGACGTTCGAAACAAAGCTCGATAACAAGTTTAATGAATTGCTCGCACGTCTTCCACCACCACCACCCGCTGCACCTAACGCACCTCTCCAACAACAACAACAACAACGACTACCTCCACGTTGCGAAACAGACCTCCGCCGAGTGAGCCGTGTCCCTCTTGCGTTTGGCCAAACTGTTGGTGCTGCTGTTGATACTTCTGTGGCTCTTGCTGTTGATGCGGAGAATGATGAGTATGCGGGCGATTATGAGGATGAGGTTGATCAAAATCAGCACTATGTGCAGCCACCTGTACCACCACCAGCAGGTCGACCTCAGGTATATATTCGTAATGGTAGGCCTGCACCACCACCTCAGGTACGAGATGATGTCCATATTCCCAAACTGAAATTGAATATTCCACCATTTGAGGGTAGATATGTTCCTGATATATATCTTACTTGGGAGTTAGAAACTGAACAACGATTTACATGTTTACAATATCCTGAGGAGAGACGGGTTGCTGTTGCTGTTTGTGCTTTCACTAGTTTTGCATGTGTATGGTGGTCTGAACATTGTAGATTATATCCTATTCCAACTACTTGGGCTGCTTTGAAAACAGCTATGCGTACGCGTTGGGTTCCACCATATTATCAACGTGAGTTGCTTCAAAAATTGCAGCGTTTAAGACAAGGGAAAAATTCACTAGAAGAATATTACCAGGAATTACAAACTGGCATGATTAGATGTGGTATTGTTGAGGAGAATGAAGCTATGTTTGCATGTTTTCTGGGTGGATTAAATAGAGAGATTCAGACCATTCTAGACTATAAGGAGTATACTAATATCACTCGTTTATTCCATCTTGCTTGTAAAGCTGAACGTGAAGTGCAGGATCGACAAGCATTGGCGCGAACTAACTTTTCTGCAGGCCGACCTTCATCATGGACACCGCGTGCATCTTCTACTTCAACTGCACCAGCACCTCAATCAGGTGCCTCCTCCAGTCGTGATACAAGAAAACAGGCACAACCACCATTATCTGCCAAGAGCGCACCTACCGGGCCTGTACAGAGTTCTTCTTCCATGGCATCAACAGGGCACACAAGTGATATTATTTGTCGTCGTTGTAAGGGAGGAGGTCATTATGCGAGAGAATGCAAATCTCCGCATGTGATGATTGCTACTATGGATGGTGGATATGAGTCCGCTAGTGACTATGATGAGGAGACTTTGGCTCTTATTACACGTGAAGAACATGGTGGAGATGATTTTGATCATGAGACGCAATACATGGCTCCTGAAGACGCTGACAGGTATGAATGTTTAGTTGCTCAACGTGTTTTGAGTGTGCAGGTCACACAAGCTGAGCAAAATCAGAGGCACAATTTGTTAACATACCAAGGGAGTTGCGAAGGAACGTTCTGTGCGCGTCATCATAGACGGAGGTAGTTGCAACAACTTGGCTAGCATGGAGATGGTGGAGAAGCTTTCTCTCACCACAAGACCACATCCACATCCTTACTACATCCAATGGTTCAACAACAGCGGCAAGGTTAAGGTAACACGTACTGTTCGTGTGCATTTTAGTACCTCTACATATGCTGATTATGTTGATTAGGATGTGGTACCTATGCAAGCATGTTCCTTATTACTTGGTAGACCACGGCAATTTGATAAAAATGCCGTACACCATGGTAGAAACAATCACTATACTCTTGTTCATAAGGATAAAAATATTACTTTGCTTCCTATGACTCCTGATTCCATTTTGAAAGATGATATTAATAGAGCTAATAAAGCAAAACAGGAGAAGAATAAGAGTGAAAATCAGATTGTGGCAAAAGAATTTGAGCAACAAATGAAGCCTAATAATAAACCATCTAGTGTTGCTTCTGAAATTAAATTGAAAAGTGCATGTTTATTTGCCACCAAATCTGATATTGATGAGCTAGATTTCAGCAAATCTGTTTGCTATGCTTTTGTGTGCAAAGAGGCATTATTTTCATTCGAGGACGTGCCTTCCTCTTTGCCTCCTGTTGTCACTAACATTTTGCAGGAGTTCGCTGACGTCTTTCCACAAGACGTGCCACCGGGATTACCGCCTATTCGAGGGATTGAGCATCAGATTGACTTAATTCCCGGTGCTTCACTGCCAAACCGTGCACCATACCGTACCAATCCAGAGGAGACGAAGGAGATTATGCGTCAAGTACAAGAGCTTCTCGACAAAGGTTATATACGCGAATCCCTTAGTCCTTGTGCCGTTCCTATTATTCTAGTGCCGAAAAAGGATGGTACATCACGTATGTGTGTTGATTGTAGAGGCATTAATAATATTACTATTCGTTATCGTCATCCTATTCCTAGGCTAGATGATATGCTTGATGAATTGAGTGGCTCTACAATATTCTCCAAAGTTGATTTGCGTAGTGGCTACCATCAAATTCGTATGAAATTGGGAGATGAATGGAAAACAGCATTTAAAACTAAGTTTGGATTATATGAGTGGTTAGTCATGCCTTTTGGGTTAACTAATGCACCTAGTACTTTCATGAGATTAATGAACGAAGTTTTACGTGCTTTCATTGGACGATTTGTGGTAGTTTACTTGATGAGGACATCAATACAATTGTTACACCCACAGCCCCTGCTGCTATACATACTGGACCAATTACTAGAGCTCGTGCACGCCAACTAAATTACCAGGTACTTCCGTTTCTTGGTAATGATTCTAATGTTCATGAGAATATGATGCTGCCTAAATTGGATACATTTGTTTTGCTTACAAATGAAGGGCCTAGCTTGGAGAAGGATGAACATTGGAGCAAGAACAAGCATGGAGATGATGGCATGCGCAAGGGGAACAAGAACGGAGTTACAAGTGATGATTTCAGGACTTTGAAGCCACCATAATGGGTGCATGAAGCCTTGGACGAAATATACAATATGCCACTTCATAAATTTCGTCCCGAGGCTATTTTAGGTGCTGCGTCACCTTATTATTGGGCCAGGCCCATGTAATTTCGAAATACATAAGTATAGGCTATTTTTAGAGTCCGTATGTGTGGGGAAACAAGAGATAGGGTTGATTTCGGACCCCTCCACCAAGGGCCACGAAATTCCCCCCTCTTCCTCCATATATACAGCCCTTAGGGCATCGTTTAGACTTTGGGTTTTGTTTAGATTAAAAGTTCGCCATAGCTGCAACTTCACGTACTTCGTTTGTGTTCAACGACCAGACAAAGGCGTCACAGAACCCCACCTTGATCAATAAAGCTTTCATCTTATATTCGCGATATCCAGATTGCAATCTTAGTTTCTTGCTTGTTCTTCGTTTGCTCCAGGAAACAGACCCTCGTGGTCAGGTTGATCGTGCTCCGGCGTGGTCAATAACCTCTCGGAGTTGGTTTAGCGATTGCTAAGGCGCGACGTCCTGTAACGCTCGTAGTCGGATCGTCAAAGTCGACTTCCACCAAAGTGAAATCCACCATCTCATCGAAAGACGGGACACCTCCGCCTCTATCAGCTAATAAAGCAAAACAGGAGACGAATAAGAGTGAAAATCAGATTGTGGCAAAAGAATTTGAGCAACAAATGAAGCCTAATAATAAACCATCTAGTGTTGCTTCTGAAATTAAATTGAAAAGTGCATGTTTATTTGCCACCAAATCTGATATTGATGAGCTAGATTTCAGCAAATCTGTTTGCTATGCTTTTGTGTGCAAAGAGGCATTATTTTCATTCGAGGACGTGCCTTCCTCTTTGCCTCCTGCTGTCACTAACATTTTGCAGGAGTTCGCTGACGTCTTTCCACAAGACGTGCCACCGGGATTACCGCCTATTCGAGGGATTGAGCATCAGATTGACTTAATTCCCGGTGCTTCACTGCCGAACCGTGCACCATACCGTACCAATCCAGAGGAGACGAAGGAGATTATGCGTCAAGTACAAGAGCTTCTCGACAAAGGTTATATACGCGAATCCCTTAGTCCTTGTGCTGTTCCTATTATTCTAGTGCCGAAAAAGGATGGTACATCACGTATGTGTGTTGATTGTAGAGGCATTAATAATATTACTATTCGTTATCGTCATCCTATTCCTAGGCTAGATGATATGCTTGATGAATTGAGTGGCTCTACAATATTCTCCAAAGTTGATTTGCGTAGTGGATACCATCAAATTCATATGAAATTGGGAGATGAATGGAAAACAGCATTTAAAACTAAGTTTGGATTATATGAGTGGTTAGTCATGCCTTTTGGGTTAACTAATGCACCTAGTACTTTCATGAGATTAATGAACGAAGTTTTACGTGTTTTCATTGGACGATTTGTGGTAGTTTACTTTGATGACATATTGATTTATAGCAGATCTTTGGAAGAACATTTGGAAGATTTACGTGATGTTTTTATTGCTTTACGTGATGCACGTTTCTTTGGTAACCTTGGGAAGTGCACCTTTTGCACCGACCGAGTATCTTTTCTTGGCTATGTTGTTACTCCACAGGGAATTGAAGTTGATAAAGCCAAGATTGAAGCTATTGAGAGTTGGCCGCAGCCCAAAACGGTCACACACGTGAGGAGTTTTCTTGGCCTCGCTAGATTCTATAGGCGTTTTGTGAGAGATTTCAGCACCATTGCTGCACCTCTCAATGAGCTTACAAAGAAAGATGTGCCTTTTCTTTGGGGTACCGCACAGGAAGAAGCCTTCTCGGTATTGAAAGATAAGTTGACACATGCTCCTTTACTCCAACTTCCTGATTTTAATAGACTTTTGAGCTTGAATGTGATGCTAGTGGAATTGGATTAGGAGGTGTGTTATTACAAGATGGCAAACCTGTTGCATACTTTTCTGAAAAATTGAGTGGGCCTAGTCTGAATTATTCTACTTATGATAAAGAATTATATGCTCTTGTTCGGACTTTAGAAACATGGCAACATTATTTACGGCCCAAAGAATTTGTTATACATTCTGATCATGAATCTTTGAAACATATTAAAAGTCAAGTTAAACTGAATCGTAGACATGCTAAATGGGTTGAATTCATTGAGACTTTCCCTTATGTCATTAAACACAAGAAGGGAAAAGAAAATGTTATTGCTGATGCATTGTCTCGTCGCTATATGCTTTCACAACTTGACTTCAAAATATTTGGTTTGGAGACCATCAAAGATCAATATGTGCATGATGCTGATTTTAAAGATGTAATGCAGAATTGCAAAGAAGGAAGAATGTGGAACAAGTTTGTCGTTAACGATGGATTTGTGTTTCGTGCTAACAAGCTATGCATTCCAGTTAGCTCCGTTCGTCTTTTGTTGTTGCAGGAGGCGCATGGAGGAGGATTAATGGGACACTTTGGCGTGAAGAAGACGGAGGACGTACTTGCTACACATTTCTTTTGGCCAAAGATGAGACGGGATGTTGAGCGTTTTATTGCTCGCTGCACTACATGTCAAAAAGCTAAGTCACGACTCAATCCTCATGGTTTATATATGCCTTTGCCTGTACCTAGTGTTCCTTGGGAGGATATATCTATGGACTTTGTTTTAGGTTTATCTCGAACAAAGAAGGGGAGGGATAGCATATTTGTTGTCGTGGATAGATTCTCGAAAATGGCACACTTTATACCATGTGATAAAAGCGATGATGCTGTTAATGTTGCTGATTTGTTCTTTCGTGAAATTATTCGCTTGCATGGTGTGCCAAATACTATTGTTTCAGATCGTGATACTAAATTTCTTAGCCACTTTTGGAGATGTTTATGGGCTAAGTTGGGGACTAAACTGCTTTTTAGTACTACTTGTCACCCCCAAACTGATGGCCAAACTGAAGTAGTCAATAGAACATTGTCTACTATGCTTAGGGCTGTTTTGAAGAGTAATAAGAAAATGTGGGAGGAATGCTTGCCTCATATTGAATTTGCTTATAATCGTTCATTGCATTCTACTACTAAGATGTGCCCTTTTGAAGTTGTGTATGGTTTCCTACCTCGTGCACCTATTGATTTGTTGCCTCTTCCATCTTCGGAGAAGGTTAATTTTGATGCTAAACAACGTGCTGAATTGATTTTAAAAATGCATGAGTTAACTAAGGAAAACATTGAGCGTATGAATGCCAAATATAAACTTGCTGGAGATAAGGGTAGAAAACATGTTGTGTTTGCACCTGGAGATCTTGTTTGGTTACATTTGCGTAAGGATAGATTTCCTGATTTGCGCAAATCAAAGCTCATGCCACGGGCTGATGGTCCCTTTAAGGTGTTAGAGAAAATAAATGATAATGCATATAAACTTGAGCTACCTGCAGATTTTGGGGTTAGTCCCACTTTTAACATTGCAGATTTGAAGCCTTATTAGTGTGAGGAAGATGAACTTCCGTCGAGGACGACTTCATTTCAAGAAGGGGAGGATGATGAGGACATCAATACAATTGTTACACCCACAGGCCCTGCTGCTATACATACTGGACCAATTACTAGAGCTCGCGCACGCCAACTAAATTACCAGGTACTTTCGTTTCTTGGTAATGATTCTAATGTTCATGAGAATATGATGCTGCCTAAATTGGATAGATTTGTTTTGCTTACAAATAAAGGGCCTAGCTTGGAGAAGGATGAACATTGGAGCAAGAACAAGCATGGAGATGATGGCATGCACAAGGGGAACAAGAACGGAGTTACAAGTGATGATTTCAGGACTTTGAAGCCACCATAATGGGCGCATGAAGCCTTGGACGAAATATACAAGATGCCACTTCATAAATTTCGTCCTGAGGTTATTATAGGTGCTGCGTCACCTTATTATTGGGCCAGGCCCATGTAATTTCGAAATACATAAGTATAGGCTATTTTTAGAGTCCGTATGTGTGGGGAAACAAGAGATAGGGTTGATTTCGGACCCCTCCAGCAAGGGCCACGAAATTCCCCCCTCTTCCTCCATATATACAGCCCTTAGGGCATCGTTTAGACTTTGGGTTTTGTTTAGATTAAAAGTTCGCCATAGCTGCAACTTCGCGTACTTCGTTTGTGTTCAACGACCAGACAAAGGCGTCACAGAACCCCACCTTGATCAATAAAGCTTTCATCTTATATTCGCAATATCCAGATTGCAATCTCAGTTTCTTGCTTGTTCTTCGTTTGCTCGCAGGAAACAGACCCTCGTGGTCAGGTTGATCGTGCTCCGGCGTGGTTGATAACCTCTCGGAGTTGGTTTAGCAATTGCTAAGGCGCGACGTCCTCGCACGTTCGTAGTCGGATCGTCAAAGTCGACTTCCACCAAAGCGATATCCGTCATCTCATCGAAAGACGGGACACCTCGCCTCTATCAGTTAGGGTTTGATCCGGAATTTTTGGGGAGGACCTATATATAGGCATAGAGGGAGCTAGGAGAGTCCAAATGAGGTGCGGTTTTAGGCCACGCGATCGTGATCGAACGCTTTAGGATATGGAGCAGAGTTTGGTGGGTTTTGGGCCAAATTGGAGGGGTGTTGAGCTGCAACACACACGAGGCCTTTTCGGTCCCTCGGTTAACTGTTGGAGTATCAAACGAAGTCCAAATGGTACGAAACTTGACAGGCGGTCTACCGGTAGTAAACCAAGGCCGCTTGGCAAGTCTCGGTCCAATCCGGAAATGTTTAATCCCCACACATGAAAGAAAGCTAGAAATGGCCACCGGAGGAGAACGAAGCGCCGGAATGCAAAACGGACAACGGGAAAAATGCTCGAATGCATGAGACGAACACGTATGGAAATGCAATGCACATGATGACATGATATGAGATGCATGACAACGACAACAACACACGAAGACAAAACCCGAACCCGAGGAAATAAATATAACTTAACGCCGGAAACAGCAAGAGTTGGAGTACAAATAGGGAAAGTTACATCCGGGGTGTTACAACACTCCACCACAACGAAAGGATCTCGTCCCGAGATCTAGGACTGAAAGAACGCCGGGTACTCAAAACGGAGGTGATCCTCGCGTTCCCAGGTAGCTTCACGGTCGGAATGGTGTGACCACTTGACTTTGAGAAATTTGATTGACTTGTTACGAGTCTTGCGTTCAGTCTCTTCAAGAATAGCAACTGGGTGCTCACGATAGGGAAAGTTACATCCGGGGTGTTACACTGAGCTACGAGGAAGCGGAAGAATTGGAGAGTGCGCGGCAACAACGGGAGGGAAACCATGTAGACCGTGGTGGCCGCCTAGCCAGGTGGGTATCAAGGTAGCATGGGAAAGCGGAGACGCCCATGTCCAATTAGCTACCACGCGTCGACCAAGGCCGCAGGCTATTAGGGCCCGTGGCGCTCCGCACTTGCCCTTTGGCATCGCCTTGAAGTCCAGCCTGAGCGTGCCTTGGGCCCGGGGGCTACTATCGGCGTTCTGGCAACGGGGGTCCCCGGACTTGCCTGCCTGCAGCCCACGGCATGGCTCTGCGAGCGGGCCCGTACAACCCATCTTCACCAACAGCACTCAAGACCCTCGCGAGGCGGACGACACATGACCTCCTCGGGAGCGCCCTCACCAGGATGGCTCGCGAGGGGCGGAGAGTTCAAGGCAAGGCAAACCTCGCGAGGTTTCAATGATGCGAGCCATGACGATCAAGATCTGGTGGGCGCCAGGCGGGCGCCAGCGCGCACAGTGTCCTTGTTTCCTCTTTGACGCTAAGGAAGCAAGCGCAGGCGCGGAGTACTGAGGCGTCAAGCAAAGGTTTCCATATCAGTGCAACGAGACCAAGACCAGCAGGACGACAAGACGGAGGTCACCATGGAGCCCAAGGAGGCGTCACCACCAGAGCCTTTTGCAGGCGAAGACTGCTTTTGTCAGGATAAGCTATACTAGCTGCCCCCTTTCAAATTTGCCATTGTTGGCTCCCTTCCCGCTCAATATTTGGGGAGAGGACCAGGGCCTCTATAAATAGGATTAGCCACCACAGTAGGCAGGATGGACGAGAACTCATTCTGTTCATCCTCACACCTAGCAAGCACAAGAACACCTCGCCTCAGGAGGTTGTTCTTCCCCTTGTACTATTCATCCTTAGCCCAAGAAGCAATGCACCACCACCACACTGGAGTAGGGTATTACACCACAACGGTGGCCCGAACCAGTATAAATCTTGTGTCCTTTGTGTTGCGAGTTCGTCGAGTTAGCCCTTGAGATCTTAGCGAAGCTAGAACGTGGATCGCTAGTGGGAGATCTGCGCGCGCACCCCAGTGTTCGAACCTTGAGGGTTTTGCCAGAACCCGAGATCCGACAGATGTTCTGTCTTAAAAATATATGAGTTAAACTGTGTCATATACCACCACCAGTCCGAGTTCCACCAGATTCATCGCCGCCAACAGTCCGAGTTCCACCAGATTTATCTACGCTACCAGTCCTAGTCCGAGTCCAGTATTTGTTGCTTTGTCTTTGAGTTCCAGATCACGCGGTACTTCGAGTCGTGACAGAGTAGGACTCTTGAGATTCCGTGCTACCCGCTGACGAGGACATCAATACCATTGTTACACCCACAGCCCCTACTATTACATATACTGGACCAATTACTAGAGCTCGCGCATGCCAATTAAATTACCAGGTACTTTCATTTCTTGGTAATGATTCTAATGTTCATGAGATTATGATGCTGCCTAAATTGGATACATTTGTTTTGCTTACAAATGAAGGGCCTAGCTTGGAGAAGGATGAACATTGGAGCAAGAACACGCGTGGAGTTGATGGCATGCGCAAGGGGATCAAGAACGGAGTTACAAGTGATGATTTCAGGACTTTGAAGCCGCCATAAGGAGTGCATGAAGCCTTGGACAAAATATACAAGATACCACTTCATAATATTCGTCCATAGGCTATTCTAGGTGATGCGTCACCTTATTAATGGGCCAGGCCCATGTAATTTCGAAATACTTAAGTATAGGCTATTTTTAGAGTCCGTGTGTGTGGGGAAACAAGAGTTAGGATTGGTTTCGGACCCCACCCTCAAGGGCCACGAAATTCCCCCCCTCTTCCTCCATATATACAGCCCTTAGGGCGTCGTTTAGACTTTGGGTTTTGTTTAGATTAAAAGTTCGCCATAGCTGCAACGACCAGACCAAGACGTCACAGAACCCCACCTTGATCAACAAAGCTTTCATCTTATATTCGCAATATCCCGATTGCAATCTCAGTTTCTTGCTTGTTCTTCGTTTGCTCGCAGGAAACAGACCCTCGTGGTCAATATGATCGTGCTCCGGCGTGGTCAATAACCCTTGGAAGTTGGTTTAGCGATTGGTAAGGCGCGACGTCTCGCACGTTCGTAGTCTGGTTGTCAAGGTCGACTCCCACAGAAAACGATAGCCACCATCTCTTCGAAACATCGGGACACCTTAGCCTCTATCACCCGCAGAAGAAAAATAGTTCCAAACTCAAAAAATAACTAAGTCTGGAAAATTCTGGCTAGGTAGTTTTTAGACCATTTGTAGACTTTTTCAAAAAAAATTGTTGCGGAGCAAAAAAAAGAGGAAAAAAGTGCAAAAAAAAGTGAAAAAAATAAAAAAAAATCAGAGAGTGCTCCTCCCTTGTTTACGTGCAGCGCAGTGATTTTGATAGTGTTCTAGGCTCGCGTCTCTAGCACGGTCTAGCCTAGGACCAGCACAATACCGTCGTTGAGCGTTTATTCAACATTGCATCTCTGAATTGATTATTGCTGACCTTGTTTGCTACCATATTATAAACCTTCCCAGCTCCACATACATCTACGTCGTGCGTTTGACTCTCCCTGGTAATCGCTCTATCCAAGCTTTGAGAGTTTTGACTATGACGGTTGCTGATCACCGCCTGCTGCTGGGTAAGAACTGGTAAGAATCTGAGATTTGCTTGACGGATTTGTGACATCCACCACCACCTCTTGTTAATAGTCTTTAGGATCATATTCTTGTGTGTTTCTATTGCTGCTACCCATGGCAGGATCACAAGCCGACGAGCCTGACTGGGAGAACATGACGAATAAGGAGTTGCATGATAAATTTCAGCAAATGATGAGTGGACAGGTGCAAGATGTGCTAAATAGATTTGACGAGGCCATGGAGAAGATAGATGGCATGGAGAAGATGTTCGAAACAAAGCTCGATAACAAGTTTAATGAATTGCTCGCGCATCTTCCACCACCACCACTGGCTGCCCCTAACGCACCTCTCCAACAACAACAACAACAACGCCGCTTTCCAAATCAAGTGGGATGAGCACAGCGCGTTCCCATTGACCCTGGGCAAACTTCTAGTGCCGCTGTTGATGCTTCTGCCGCTCCTGCTGCTACCGCAGAGGTGGAGGACCATTATGAGGATGAGGTTGACCAAAATCAGAACTACGTGCAACCACCAGCACCACCACCACCAGGTCGTCCTCATGCATATCATCGCAACGGTAGGGCTGCACCACCACCTGAGGTACATGGCCATCTTACTAAACTAAAATTGAATATTTCACCATTTGACGGTAGATATGTTCCTGATATATATCTAACTTGGGAGTTAGAAACTGAACAACGATTTATATGTTTTCAATATCCTGAGGAGAGATGTGTTCCTGCTGCTGTTTGTGCTTTCACTAGCTTTGCATGTGTTTGGTGGTTTGAACATTGTAGATTATATCCTATTCCAACTACTTGGGCTGCTTTGAAAACTACTATGCATACTCGTTGGGTTCCACCATATTATCAATGTGAATTACTTTAAAAATTGCAGCGTTTAAGACAAGGAAAATATTCTGTAGAAGAATATTATCAGGAATTACAAAATCGCATGATTAGATGTGGTATTGTTGAGGAGAATAAAGCTATGCTTCCATGTTTTATGGGTGGATTGAATAGAGAGATTCGGACCATTCTAGAGTATAAGGAGTATACTAATATCACTTGTTTATTCCATCTTGCTTGTAAAGCTGAACGTGAAGTGCAGGATCGACAGGCATTGGCGCGAACTAACTTTTCTGCAGGTTGATCTTTATCATGGACACCACGTGCATCCTCTACTTCCACTCCACCAGCACCTCCATCAGGTGCCACCTCCGGCCGTGATACAAGAAAGCAGGCACAACCACCACTATCTACCAAGAGCACACCTGTCGGACCTGCGCAGAGCTCTTCTTCTTCCATGGCATCAACAGGGCAGACAAGTGATATTATTTGTCGTCGTTGTAAGGGAAGAGGACATTTTGCGAGAGAATGCCAATCTCAGCGTGTGATGATTGCTACTGAGGATGGTGGGTATGAGTCCGCTAGTGACTATGATGAGGAGACTTTGGCTCTTATTACACATGAAGAACACGGTGGAGAGGATTCTAATCATGAGACGCAATACATGGCTGCTGAAGATGCTGACAGGTATGAATGTTTAGTTGCTCAACGTGTTTTGAGTGTGCAAGTTACACAAGCTGAGCAAAATCAGAGACATAATTTGTTCCATACAAAGGGAGTTGTGAAGGAATGTTCTATTCGCGTCATCATAGATGGAGGGAGCTGCAATAACTTGGCAGGCATGGAGATGGTGGAGAAGCTATCTCTCACCACAAGACCACATCCACATCCTTACTACATCCAATGGTTCAACAACATCGGCAAGGTTAAGGTAACACGTACTGTTCGTGTGCATTTTAATATCTCTACATATGCTGATTATGTTGATTGTGATGTGGTACCTATGCAAGCATGTTCCTTATTACTTGATAGACCATGGCAATTTGATAAAAATTCAGTACACCATGGTAGAACCAATATGTATACTCTTGTTCATAAGGATAAAATATTACTTTGCTTCCTATGACTCCTGAATCCATTTTGAAAGATGATATTAATAGAGCTAATAAAGCAAAACAGGAGAAAAATAAGAGTGAAAAACAGATTGTGGCAAAACCAATCTCCTGAGGTTACTGACGATGCCGGAAGCACGGTCAGTCTGACCACAAAGGTCTATTCCTGCACGCAATCGAAGAACAAGCAAGAATATGATAATGCAATCTGAATATGGCGAATATAGATGAAGTATTGATAAAAGTGGGGATCCAAAAGTGGTCTTGGTCTGGTCGTTAGACACAAATGAAGTACATGAAGTTGCAATGGCTAACTTTTAGCTAAACATATCCCAAGGAAAACGCTACTAGATGGATCTACTTATATAGGAGCAAGGGGTGGCGGCCAAGTAGTTGGAAGGACGACCCAAGGCAGCCTAAAACTAACCCTAGGTCGTACAAGGCTCATGGGCCCAAGTGGAGGTGGTGCAACACCTTTGGACTTGTTGTTTGACTCGGATTCTGCTGCCGCGTCAGATTGTTTCGCCGATATCTTAATGCTCCGGACGAGTTTGAAAGTAATTCCAATTGGGCTGGAAAGAGCAAGAAATCTACTTTCCAACAAAAAAAGAATCACCCAATTTGGAGTCTGTATGAAAAAGTTGTTGACGTTTGGAGTCAGGTATGTCTGTGCAGTCCGAATCTGAATACAGAACGTGAGAGAATTGGACTCTATCTTCTCTTGGCCCAAAAGTGACGTAAGAGGACGAACAGGACCTAAACTTCTCCTTTTCCCTTATCTTCATATGTGGATTGTACAAATGTCCCATACATCTACAATTAGACAAAACACAAAAGTGTGTGAAGTATTTTTGCTCTGGATAACATAAATAAATTATTGAATAGTTTGCACTAGAAATCACCTCACAAATATGCATGTATGCAATATTTTTGGTCATATCCAATGTAGTCATGTCCTCATCATCCTCCCCTTCTTGAAAACAAAGCCGTCCTCGGCGTTGCTTAATCTGAAATGTTGCTAACAAAAGAGACAAGGTGTACATGTTGTATATGTATATGTCATCCATTTTTACTTCCCTTGATTTTTGCACATACGACACATGTATACATGAGCAACTTTCATAGTTCATAAATTCTAAAGCCAAAAAATTATCAGAAAAAGTAGAAGGCGTGAAAATATTGCTACTCAGTTTGCACATATAAGTAAAGCTCTTATTCATTTCAAAAGATTGACAATGTTCATCATTAAACCATCCCAACATTGGTGAATAAACCTTAGTTGCATCAAATTTACATGCTGCAACATGCTTAAATGAGCAAACATGCAATAAGTCATTGGACATTGTAACGCCCTCGATGCGGCTATAGCTCCCATGTGTCGAGGCACGACTTAGAGACATAACCGCATTGAAAGCAATGTCGCAAGTTAGGCAATCTTCACAACATCCCATGTAATATAGATAATAAAGGGGAGATACATAGTTGGCTTACACTCACCACGTCAATCAAGTACATAAATAGCATTACAACATTCAAACACTCATGGCCCGACTACGGCGCCAAAATAAAAGATAAACTCAACATGCGACACGGTCCCGATCACCCCAACTGGGCACCACTACTGATCATCAGGGAAAAGACACGTAGTATCGTTGAGAGTCCTCGTCGAACTCCGTCTTGAGCTCAAGCGCGCCATCTAGAGCGGAATCATCAGGCCCTGCATCTGGTTTGGAAGTAATCTGTGAGCCATAGGGACTCAGCAATCTCGCACCCTCGCGATCAAGACTATTTAAGCTTAATAGGTAAGGCAAGGGAAAAATGTGGAGCTGCAGCAAGCGACTAGCATATATGCTGGCTATCCTGTTCGCAAAAGAGAGCGAGAAGAGGAGGCAAAGCGCGAGCGAGAATCTAGAGAGCAACCTGCACAAGCATTACTCCAACACCGTGTTCACTTCCCGGACTCCGCCGAGAAGAGACCATCACGGCAACTCACATAGTTGATTCATTTTAATTAAGTTAAGGTTCAAGTTATCTACAACCGGACATTAACAAATTCCCATCTGCCCATAACCGTGGGCACGACTTTCGAAAGTTCAAACCCCTGCAGGGGAGTCCCAACTTAGACCATGACAAGCTCTCACGGTCAACGAAGGAATAGACCTCCTCCCGAGACATTCCGATCAGACTCGGTATCTCGGTTCTTCAAGACACTTCGACAGGTTAAAACAAATCCAGCAACACCGCCCGAATGTGCCGACAAATCCCAATAGGAGCTGCACATATCTCGTTCTCAGGGCACACTCAGATTGTCTTAGGTACAGGTAGGCCAGCCCAGAGTTGCCCCTGGTGGCCACCGGCAGCTGACAGGTGGACCAACACTCAGAGGAGCACTGGCCCGGGGGGGTTTAAAATAAGATGACCCTCGGGCTCCGGAAACCCAAGGGAAAAGAGGCTATCAAGGGGTTCCCATTATAAAACCAAGGTGAACTATCAAGGTTGGGCATTGCTGGAAAAGCTTTAATCAAGGCGAACTATCAAGGGGTTCCCATTATAACCCAACCGCGTAAGGAACGCAAAATCCGGGAACATAACACCGATATGACGAAAACTAGGGCGGCAAGAGTAGAACAAAACACTAGGCGAGAGGCCGAGCCTTCCACCCTTTACCAAGTATATAGATGCATTAAGATAACATGGCAATATGATGAGGACATCAATACAATTGTTACACCCACAGCCCCTGCTGCTATACATACTGGACCAATTACTAGAGCTCGTGCACGCCAACTAAATTACCAGGTACTTTCGTTTCTTGGTAATGATTCTAATGTTCATGAGAATATGATGCTGCCTAAATTGGATACATTTGTTTTGCTTACAAATGAAGGGCCTAGCTTGGAGAAGGATGAACATTGGAGCAAGAACAAGCATGGAGATGATGGCATGCGCAAGGGGAACAAGAACGGAGTTACAAGTGATGATTTCAGGACTTTGAAGCCACCATAATGGGTGCATGAAGCCTTGGACGAAATATACAAGATGCCACTTCATAAATTTCGTCCCGAGGCTATTTTAGGTGATGCGTCACCTTATTATTGGGCCAGGCCCATGTAATTTCGAAATACATAAGTATAGGCTATTTTTAGAGTCCGTATGTGTGGGGAACAAGAGATAGGGTTGATTTCGGACCCCTCCACCAAGGGCCACAAAAATCCCCCCCTCTTCCTCCATATATACAGCCCTTAGGGCGTCGTTTAGACTTTGGGTTTTGTTTAGATTAAAAGTTCGCCATAGCTGCAACTTCGCGTACTTCGTTTGTGTTCAACGACTAGACAAAGGCGTCACAGAACCCCACCTTGATCAATAAAGCTTTCATCTTATATTCGCAATATCCAGATTGCAATCTCAGTTTCTTGCTTGTTCTTCGTTTGCTCGCAGGAAACAGACCCTCGTGGTCAGGTTGATCGTGCTCCGGCGTGGTCAATAACCTCTCGGAATTGGTTTAGCGATTGCTAAGGCGCGACGTCCTCGCACGTTCGTAGTCGGATCATCAAAGTCGACTGCCACCAAAGCGATATCCATCATCTCATCGAAAGACGGGACACCTTTGCCTCTATCAAGTGGTATCAGATTTCCAGGTTACTCGGTGAGATTTTACAGTTTTTCGTAGTTTAGATCGAGTCTGTTCTTCATACCTATAGTCCACGAAAAAGCCACAAAAAAATTAGGGTTAGTTCATCATATCCGAACCAATCTGAGCCTTTGCATAATCTTTTTAGGGTTTTGCTTTGTTGAATTTGCGGTTGCATCGTCGTGTCTAGTTGCTGGTCTTAGAGTCTAGTCTTTTAGAGTTTCGAGTTCTGGTCATAAGTTGTCACGCCGCCGCCGCACCATCATCATCACCCCTGCCATCTACCACCACCGCTTATCCGCCACCGCTTCGAATCCGTATCCATATACCACCACAGCTGTCATATACCACCACCAATCCGAGTTCTTGTCATATTAGGTTTGTTTTCGAGATCCATCTAGATTCCGATTCGTGTTTCCTTGCCGGAGTAGGTTTCGGAAAAAAAAGAGTCCGGAAACCACGCTCCGTTTAGGCCCAAAATTTTTCGAAAACGCATTTTTCGAAAAAATTCTGGCTATCCTATTTTTAGATGTTTCTGAGTGTTTTGAGACAGGTGCCATTATAGAAAGTTTTTTTAACCCGTTTCCAGTTTTTGGGTCCGGGCAGTCGAAAAAAAAATTGGTCGAAAAAATTTCGTGCCCATCCTGTCAGTTTGAGCTAGGAAGAGTTTGCTTTTCCCTTGTTTACGTGCCGCGCCGTAATTTTGTTGGTGTTCTAGGCTCGCGTCTCTAGCACAGTCTAGCGTAGGACCAGGACAGTACCATCGTTGAGCGTTTATTCAACTTTGCATCTCTAAATTGATTATTGCTGACCCTTTTTGCTACCATATTATAAGCCTTCCTAGCTCCACATACATCTACGTCGTGTGTTTGACTCTCCCTGGTAATCGCTCTATCCAAGCTTTGAGAGTTTTGACTATAACGGTTGCCGATCACCGCCTGCTGCTGGGTAAGAACTGGTAAGAATTTGAGATTTGCTTGACGGATTTGTGACACCCGCCACCACCTCCACTTGTTAGTAGTCTGTAGGATCACATTCTTGTGTGTTTCTATTGCTGCTAACCATGCCAGGATCACAAGCCGACGAGATTGACTGGGAGAATTTATCGAACAAGGAGCTTCATGATAAGTTTCAGCAAATGATGACTGAACAGGTGCAAGATGTGCTGAACAATTTTGAAGAGGCCATGGAGAAGATCACTGGCCTTGAGAAGACGTTCGAAACAAAGCTCGATAACAAGTTTAATGAATTGCTCGCGTGTCTTCCACCACCACCACCCGCTGCACCTAACGCACCTCTCCAACAACAACGACGACGACTACCTCCACGTCGCGAAACAGACCTCCGCCGAGCAAGCCGTGTTCCTCTTGCATTTGGCCAAATTGTTGGTGCTGCTGTTGATACTTCTGTGGCTCCTGCTGCTGATGCGGAGGAGGATGATTATGTGGGATATTATGAGGATGAGGTTGATCAAAATCAGCACTACGTCCAGCCACCTATACCACCACCAGCAGGTCGACCTCAGGTATATATTCGTAATGGTAGGCCTGCACCACCACCTCAGGTATGAGATGATGTCCATATTCCTAAACTGAAATTGAATATTCCACCATTTGAGGGTAGATATGTTCCTGATATATATCTTACTTGGGAGTTAGAAACTGAACAACGATTTACATGTTTACAATATCCTGAGGAGAGACGAGTTGTTGCTGCTGTTTGTGCTTTCACTAGTTTTGCATGTGTATGGTGGTCTGAACATTGTAGATTATATCCTATTCCAACTGCTTGGGCTGCTTTGAAAACTGCTATGCGTACGCGTTGGGTTCCACCATATTATCAACGTGAATTGCTTCAAAAATTGCAGCGTTTAAGACAAGGGAAAAATTCTGTAGAAGAATATTATCAGGAATTACAAACTGGCATGATTAGATGTGGTATTGTTGAGGAGAATGAATCTATGCTTGCACGTTTTCTGGGTGGATTAAATAGAGAGATTCAGACCATTCTAGACTATAAGGAGTATACTAATATCACTCGTTTATTCCATCTTGCTTGTAAAGCTGAATGTGAAGTGCAGGATCGACAAGCATTGGGGCGAACTAACTTTTCTACAGGCCGACCTTCATCATGGACACCACGTGCATCTTCTACTTCAACTGCACCAGCACCTCCATCTGGTGCCACCTCCAGCCGTGATACAAGAAAACAAGCACAACCACCATTATCTGCCAAGAGCGCACCTGCGGGGCCTGCACAGTGTTCTTCTTCTTCCATGGCATCAACAGGGCACACAAGTGATATTATTTGTCGTTCTTGTAAGGGAGGAGGTCATTATGCGAGAGAATGCAAATCTCCACGTGTGATGATTGCTACCGCGGATGGTGGATATGAGTCTGCTAGTGACTATGATGAGGAGACTTTGGCTCTTATTACACGTGAAGAACATGGTGGAGATGATTCTGATCATGAGACGCAATACATGGCTCCTGAAGACGCTGACAGGTATGAATGTTTAGTTGCTCAACGTGTTTTGAGTGTGCAGATCACACAAGCTGAGCAAAATCAGAGGCACAATTTGTTCCATACCAAGGGAGTTGTGAAGGAACGTTCTGTGCGCGTCATCATAGACGGAGGGAGCTGCAACAACTTGGCTAGCATGGAGATGGTGGAGAAGCTTTCTCTCACCACAAGACCACATCCACATCCTTACTACATCCAATGGTTCAACAACAGCGGCAAGGTTAAGGTAACACGTACTGTTCGTGTGCATTTTAGTATCTCTACATATGCTAATTATGTTGATTGTGATGTGGTACCTATGCAAGCATGTTCCTTATTACTTGGTAGACCATGGCAATTTGATAAAAATTCTGTACACCATGGTAGAAACAATCACTATACTCTTGTTCATAAGGATAAAAATATTACTTTGCTTCCTATGACTCCTGATTCCATTTTGAAAGATGATATTAATAGAGCTAATAAAGCAAAACAGGAGATGAATAAGAGTGAAAATCAGATTGTGGCAAAAGAATTTGAGCAACAAATGAAGCCTAATAATAAACCATCTAGTGTTGCTTCTGAAATTAAATTGAAAAGTGCATGTTTATTTGCCACCAAATCTAATATTGATGAGCTAGATTTCAGCAAATCTGTTTGCTATGCTTTTGTGTGCAAAGAGGCATTATTTTTATTCGAGGACGTGCCTTCCTCTTTGCCTCCTGCTGTCACTAACATTTTGCAGGAGTTCACTAACGTCTTTCCACAAGACGTGCCACCGGGATTACCGCCTATTCGAGGGATTGAGCATCAGATTGACTTAATTCCCGGTGCTTCACTGCCAAACCGTCCGCCATACCGTACCAATCCAGAGGAGACGAAGGAGATTATGCGTCAAGTACAAGAGCTTCTCGACAAAGGTTATATACGCGAATCCCTTAGTCCTTGTGCTGTTCCTATTATTCTAGTGCCGAAAAAGGATGGTACATCACGTATGTGTGTTGATTGTAGAGGCATTAATAATATTACTATTCGTTATCGTCATCCTATTCCTAGGCTAGATGATATGCTTGATGAATTGAGTGGCTCTACAATATTCTCCAAAGTTGATTTGCGTAGTGGATACCATCAAATTCGTATTAAATTGGGAGATGAATGGAAAACAGCATTCAAAACTAAGTTTGGATTGTATGAGTGGTTAGTCATGCCTTTTGGGTTAACTAATGCACCTAGTACTTTCATGAGATTAATGAACGAAGTTTTACGTGCTTTCATTGGACGATTTGTGGTAGTTTACTTTGATGACATATTGATTTATAGCAGATCTTTGGAAGAACATTTGGAACATTTATGTGCTATTTTTATTGCTCTACGTGATGCACGTTTGTTTGGTAACCTTGGGAAGTGCACCGTTTGCACCGACCGAGTATCTTTTCTTGGCTATGTTGTTACTCCACAGGGAATTGAAGTTGATAAAGCCAAGATTGAAGCAATTGAGAGTTGGCCGCAGCCCAAAACGGTCACACAAGCGAGGAGTTTTCTTGGCCTTGCTGGATTCTATAGGCGTTTTGTGAGAGATTTCAGCACCATTGCTGCACCTCTCAATGAGCTTACAAAGAAAGATGTGCCTTTTCTTTGGGGTACCGCACAGGAAGAAGCCTTCTCGGTATTGAAAGATAAGTTGACACATGCTCCTTTACTCCAACTTCCTGATTTTAATAAGACTTTTGAGCTTGAATGTGATGCTAGTGGAATTGGATTAGGAGGTGTGTTATTACAAGATGGCAAACCTGTTGCATACTTTTCTGAAAAATTGAGTGGGCCTAGTCTGAATTATTCTACTTATGATAAAGAATTATATGCTCTTGTTCGGACTTTAGAAACATGGCAACATTATTTATGGCCCAAAGAATTTGTTATACATTCTGATCATGAATCTTTGAAACATATTAAAAGTCAAGCTAAACTGAATCGTAGACATGCTAAATGGGTTGAATTCATTGAGACTTTCCCTTATGTCATTAAACACAAGAAGGGAAAACAAAATGTTATTGCTGATGCATTGTCTCGTCGCTATACTATGCTTTCACAACTTGACTTCAAAATATTTGATTTGGAGACCATCAAAGATCAATATGTGCATGATGATGATTTTAAAGATGTAATGCAGAATTGTAAAGAAGGAAGAATGTGGAACAAGTTCGTCGTTGACGATGGATTTGTGTTTCGTGCTAACAAGCTATGCATTCCACCTAGCTCCGTTCGTCTTTTGTTGTTGCAGGAGGCGCATGGAGGAGGATTAATGGGACACTTTGGCGTGAAGAAGACGGAGGGCGTACTTGCTACACATTTCTTTTGGCCAAAGATGAGACGGGATGTTGAGCGTTTTATTGCTCGCTGCACTACATGTCAAAAAGCTAAGTCACGACTCAATCCTCATGGTTTATATATGCCTTTGCCTGTACCTAGTGTTCCTTGGGAGTATATATCTATGGACTTTGTTTTAGGTTTACCTCGAACAAAGAAGGGGAGGGATAGCATATTTGTTGTCATGGATAGATTCTCGAAAATGGCACACTTTATACCATGTCATAAAAGCGATGATGCTGTTAATGTTGCTGATTTGTTCTTTCGTGAAATTATTCGCTTGCATGGTGTGCCAAATACTATTGTTTCAGATCGTCATACTAAGTTTCTTAGCCACTTTTGGAGATGTTTATGGGCTAAGTTGGGGACTAAACTGCTTTTTAGTACTACTTGTCACCCCCAAACTGATGGACAAACTGAAGTAGTCAATAGAACGTTGTCTACTATGCTTAGGGCTGTTTTGAAGAATAATAAGAAAATGTGGGAGGAATGCTTGCCTCATATTGAATTTGCTTATAATCGTTCATTGCATTCTACTACTAAGATGTGCCCTTTTGAAGTTGTGTATGGTTTCCTACCTCGTGCACCTATTGATTTGTTGCCTCTTCCATCTTCGGAGAAGGTTAATTTTGATGCTAAACAACGTGCTGAATTGATTTTAAAAATGCATGAGTTAACTAAGGAAAACATTGAGCGTATGAATGCCAAATATAAACTTGCTGGAGATAAGGGTAGAAAACATGTTGTGTTTGCACCTGGAGATCTTGTTTGGTTACATTTGCGCAAGGATAGATTTCCTGATTTGCGCAAATCAAAGCTCATGCCACGGGCTGATGGTCCCTTTAAGGTGTTAGAGAAAATAAATGATAATGCATATAAACTTGAGCTGCCTGCAGATTTTGGGGTTAGTCCCACTTTTAACATTGCAGATTTGAAGCCTTATTTGGGTGAGGAAGATGAGCATCCGTCGAGGACGACTTCATTTCAAGAAGGGGAGGATGATGAGGACATCAATACCATTGTTACACCCACAGCCCCTGCTGCTATACATACTGGACCAATTACTAGAGCTCGCGCACGCCAACTAAATTACCAGGTACTTTCATTTCTTGGTAATAATTCTAATGTTCATGAGAATATGATGCTGCCTAAATTGGATACATTTGTTTTGCTTACAAATGAAGGGCCTAGCTTGGAGAAGGATGAACATTGGAGCAAGAACAAGCATGGAGATGATGGCATGCGCAAGGGGAACAAGAACAGAGTTACAAGTGATGATTTCAGGTCTTTGAAGCCTCCATAACGAGTGCATGAAGCCTTGGACGAAATATACAAGATGTCACTTCATAAATTTCGTCCAGAGGCTATTATAGGCGATGTGTCACCTTTTTATTGGGCCAGGCCCATGTAATTTCGAAATACATAAGTATAGGCTATTTTTAGAGTCCGTATGTGTGGGGAAACAAGAGATAGGGTTGATTTCGGACCCCTCCACCAAGGGCCACGAAATTCCCCCTGTCTTCCTCCATATATACAGCCCTTAGGGCACCGTTTAGACTTTGGGTTTTGTTTAGATTAAAAGTTCGCCATAGCTGCAACTTCGCTTACTTCGTTTGTGTTCAACGACCAGACAAAGGCGTCACAGAACCCCACCCTTATCAATAAAGCTTTCATCTTATATTCGCAATATCCAGATTGCAATCTCAGTTTCTTGCTTGTTCTTCGTTTGCTCGCAGGAAACAGACCCTCGTGGTCAGGTTGATCGTGCTCCGGCGTGGTCAATAACCTCTCGGAGTTGGTTTAGCGATTGCTAAGGCGCGACGTCCTCGCACGTTCGTAGTCGGATCGTCAAAGTCGACTGCCACCAAAGCGATATCCATCATCTCATCGAAAGACGGGACACCTTTGCATCTATCAGATGTACTTGATGACATATGGAAAAGACTCAATAAATTCACTCCATTTAGGATAACGCTTGTTCAACTTAGTTTGTCCCTTAAGATACTTGAGAGTCTCATGATCGGTATGAATGATAAATTCATGGGGACGAAGGTAGTGTTCCCATTCATGCAAAACGCGGACTAAAGCATATAGCTCTTTGTCATAGATGGGGTAGTTGAGTTGCGCTCCGGAAAGTTTCTCACTAAAGTAAGCTACGGGGCGCTTCTCTTGCGTTAACACACCTCCTATGCCATTACCACTAGCATCACAATGAATTTCAAAAGGTTTGTCGAAGTTGGGTAAAGCAAGCATGGGAGCATGAGTAAGCAAATTCTTAAGCTCATTGAATGCGGTATCTTGGGATGGTCCCCAAACAAAAGGCACATTCTTCTTGCTCAAAGCATGCAAAGGCGAAGCAATGGTGCTAAAATCCTTTACAAAGCGACGATAGAAACCCGCAAGGCCAGGGAAACTACTCACTTGATGCAAGTTGGTTGGTTGCGGCCAAGTCTTAATAGCATTGATCTTGGACTCATCTACATGAACACCCTTAGAAGAGACAACAAATCCTAAGAAAACTAGCTTATCAACACCAAAAAGTCATTTCTCCATATTAGCATAGAGACGCTCTTTCCTAAGAGTTTGCAAAACAGTGCACACATGGGTGACATGCTCTTGGATAGATTTGCTAAATACAAGAATATCATCAAAGTAGACCACAACAAATATACCAATGTAAGGGCGAAAGACATGATTCATGAGGCGCATAAAACTGCCCGGTGCTTTCGAAAGACCCATAGGCATGACTAACCACTCATACAAACCAAACTTGGTTTGGAAGGCGGTTTTCCATTTATCACCCTCTTGTATGCGGATTTGATAGTAACCACTCTCAAGATCAATTTTGGAAAATATAGTGGCACCGCTAAGCTCATCAAGCATATCATCTAGGCGTGGAATGGGATACCTATAACAAAAGGTGATAGCATTGATAGGTCTACAATCGGAGCACATGCGAAAACTACCGTCACGTTTTGGCACAAGAATGACCGGAACGGCACAAGGGCTCAAACTTTCACGCACATGTCCATGGTCTATGAGATGTTTTACTTGCCTTTGAATTTCTTTGGTTTCTTCGGGGTTGACGCGGTAGGGAGCTTTGTTTGGAAGTGGTTCTCTGGGGATGAGGTCGATTCGGTGCTCAATGCCTCGTAGAGGAGGTACTCCCGGAGGTAGCTCATCGGGAAAAACATCTTGAAATTCCTGCAAAAGAGAAGACAACACTAGAGAAAGAGTGTGAGAGGTGTTAGTTTGTGGTGCATTGTCCTTGCACACGATGACGTAGTGTAGGACACTAGATGGGTTCTCACACACTTCTCTCATCTCACGTTTAGTGGCAATTAGAACTAGGTTCTTGTTTTCGCTCATCATGGAGGCACTCAATTTGGGCTCGTGGCGCTCAATCTCTCTTTGGTGGCTCACTCTCTCACCATTCTCTCCACGATGGGTGGTATGCTTGTCGGCGATCACTTGACTTGGTGACATTGGACGGAGGACGTACAACTCGCCCTTCATCTTGAAGATGCAGTGGTTCGTTCGACCGTTGTGGACGACTCCTCTATCGAATTGCCATGGCCGTCCAAGGAGAAGATGACAAATGGTCATTGGAACGACGTCGCACTCCAAGGTGTCTTCATAGGCGCCGATCTTGAAGGAGTCTTGTAGTCGGTGCTCGACTTGGATGGTGCCGGAGTCACTAAGCCATTGCACTTTGTATGGATGAGGATGCTTCGTCTTGGGCAATTGGAGCTTGGAGCAAAGTTATTGATAGAGGCTAAGGTGTCCCGATGTTTCGATGAGATGGTGGCTATCGTTTTCTGTGGGAGTCGACCTTGACAATCCGACTACGAACGTGCGAGACGTCGCGCCTTAGCAATCGCTAAACCAACTTCCGACGGTTATTGACCACGCCGGAGCACGATCAACCTGACCACGAGGGTCTGTTTCTTGCGAGCAAACGAAGAACAAGCAAGAAACTGAGATTGCAATCGGGATATTGCGAAGATAAGATGAAAGCTTTATTGATCAAGGTGGGGTTTTGTGACGTCTTGGTCTGGTCGTTGGACACAAACGAAGTACGCGAAGTTGCAGCTATGGCGAACTTTTAATCTAAACAAAACCCAAAGTCTAAACGACGCCCTAAGGGCTGTATATATGGAGGAAGAGGGGCGAATTTCGTGGCCCTTGAGGGTGGGGTCCGAAACCAACCCTAACTCTTGTTTCCCCACACATACGGACTCTAAAAATAGCCTATACTTAAGTATTTCGAAATTACATGGGCCTGGCCCATTAATAAGGTGACGCAGCACCTAGAATAGCCTATGGACGAATATTATGAAGTGGCATCTTGTATATTTCGTCCAAGGCTTCATGCACTCCTTATGGCGGCTTCAAAGTCCTGAAATCATCACTTATAACTCCGTTCTTGATCCCCTTGCGCATGCTATCAACTCCATGCGTGTTCTTGCTCCAATGTTCATCCTTCTCAAAGCTAGGCCCTTCATTTGTAAGCGAAACAAATGTATCCAATTTAGACAGCATCATAATCTCATGAACATTAGAATCATTACCAAGAAACGAAAGTACCTGGTAATTTAATTGGCGTGCGCGAGCTCTAGTAATTGGTCCAGTATATGTAACAGTAGGGGCTGTGGGTGTAACAATGGTATTGATGTCCTCATCATCCTCCCCTTCTTGAAATGAAGTCGTCCTCGACGGAAGCGCATCTTCCTCACCCAAATAAGGCTTCAAATCTGCAATGTTAAAAGTGGGACTAACCCCAAAATCTACAGGTAGCTCAAGTTTATATGCATTATCATTTATTTTCTCTTACACCTTAAAAGGACCATTAGCATGTGGCATTAGCTTTGATTTGCGCAGATTAGGAAATCTATCTTTACGCAAATGTAACCAAACAAGATCTCCAGGCGCAAACACAACATGTTTTCTACCCTTATCTACAGCAAGTTTATATTTAGCATTCATACGCTCAATGTTTTCCTTAGTTAACTCATGCATTTTTAAAATCAATTCAGAACGTTCTTTAGCATCAAAATTAACCTTCTCTGAAGATGGAAGAGGCAACAAATCAATAGGTGCACGAGGTAGGAAACCATACACAATTTCAAAAGGGCACATCTTAGTAGTAGAATGCAATGAACGATTATAAGAAAATTCAATATGAGGCAAGCATTCTTCCCACATTTTCTTGTTATTCTTCAAAACAGCCCTAAGCATAGTAGACAATGTTCTATTGACTACTTCAGTTTGTCCATCAGTTTGGGGGTGACAAGTAGTACTAAAAAGCAGCTTAGTCCCCAACTTAGCCCATAAACATCTCCAAAAGTGGCTAAGAAATTTACTATCACGATCTGAAACAATAGTATTTGGCACACCATGTAAGCGAATAATTTCACGAAAGAACAAATCAGCAACATTAACAGCATCATCGCTTTTATGACATGGTATAAAGTGTGCCATTTTCGAGAACCTATCCACGACAACAAATATGCTATCCCTCCCCTTCTTTGTTCGAGGTAAACCTAAAACAAAGTCCATAGATATATCCTCCCAAGGAACACTAGGTACAGGCAAAGGCATATATAAACCATGAGGATTGAGTCGTGACTTAGCCCTTTGACATGTAGTGCAGCGAGCAACAAAACGCTCAACATCCCGTCTCATCTTTGGCCAAAAGAAATGTGTAGCAAGTATATCCTCCGTCTTCTTGACGCCAAAGTGTCCCATTAATCCTCCTCCATGCGCCTCCTACAACAACAAAAGACGAACGGAGCTAGCTGGAATGCATAGCTTGTTAGCACGAAACACAAATCCATCATTAAGAATGAACTTGTTCCAAGTTCTCCCTTCCTTACAATTCTGCAATACATCTTTAAATTCAGCATCATGAACATATTGATCTTTGATGGTCTCCAAACCAAATATTTTAAATTCAAGTTGTGAAAGCATAGTATAACGACGAGACAAGGCATCAGCAATAACATTTTCTTTACCCTTCTTGTGTTTAATGACATAAGGGAAAGTCTCAATTAATTCAACCCATTTAGCATGTCTACGGTTCAGTTTTGCTTGACTTTTAATGTGTTTCAAAGATTCATGATCAGAATGTATAACAAATTCCTTGGGCCATAAATAATGTTGCCATGTTTCTAAGCTCCAAACAAGAGCATATAATTCTTTATCATAAGTAGATTAGTTCAGACTAGGCCCACTCAATTTTTCAGAAAAGTATGCAACAGGTTTTCCATCTTGTAATAACACACCTCCTAATCCAATTCCACTAGCATCACATTCAAGCTCAAAAGTCTTATTGAAATTAGGAAGTTGGAGTAAAGGAGCATGTGTCAACTTATCTTTCAATACCGTGAAGGCTTCTTCCTGTGCGGTACCCCAAACAAAAGGCACATCCTTCTTTGTAAGCTCGTTGAGAGGTGCAGCAATGGTGCTGAAATCTCTCACAAAACGCCTATAGAAACCAGCGAGGCCAAGGAAACTCCTCACTTGTGTGACCGTTTTGGGCTGCGGCCAACTCTCAATAGCTTCACTCTTGGCTTTATCAACTTCAATTCCCTGTGGAGTAACAACATAGCCAAGAAAAGATACCCGGTCGGTGCAAAAGGTGCACTTTCCAAGGTTTCCAAACAAACGTGCATCACGTAGAGCAATAAAAACAGCACGTAAATGTTCCAAATGTTCCTCCAAAGATTTGCTATAAATCAATATGTCATCAAAGTAAACTACCACAAATCGTCCAATGAAAGCACGTAAAACTTCGTTCATTAACCTCATGAAAGTACTAGGTGCATTAGATAACCCAAAAGGCATGACTAACCACTCATATAATCCAAACTTAGTTTTAAATGCTGTTTTCCATTCATCACCCAATTTCATACGAATTTGATGATATCCACTATGCAAATCAACTTTGGAGAATATTGTAGAGCCACTCAATTCATTAAGCATATCATCTAGCCTAGGAATAGGATGACGATAACGAATAGTAATATTATTAATGCCTCTACAATCAACGCACATACGCGACGTACCATCCTTTTTTGGCACTAAAATGATAGGAACAGCACAAGGACTAAGGGATTCGCGTATATAACCTTTGTCGAGCAGCTCTTGTACTTGACGCATAATCTCCTTCGTCTCCTCTGGATTGGTACGGTATGGTGCACGGTTGGGTAGCGAAGCACCGGGAATTAAGTCAATTTGATGCTCAATCCCTTGAATAGGTGGTAATCCCGGTGGCACGTCTTGTGGAAAGACGTCAGCGAACTCCTGCAAAATGTTAGTGACAGTAGGGGGCAAAGAGGAAGGCACGTCCTCGAATGAAAATAAATGCCTCTTTGCACACAAAAGCATAGCAAACAGATTTGCTAAAATCTAGCTCATCAATATCAGATTTGGTGCCAAGTAAACATGCACTTTTCAATTTAATTTCAGAAACAACAGTAGATGGTTTATTATTAGGCTTCATTTGGTGCTCAAATTCTTTTGCCACAATATGATTTTCACTCTTATTTGTCTCCTGTTTTGCTTTATTAGCTCTATTAATATCATCTTTCAAAATGGAATCAGGAGTCATAGGAAGCAAAGTAATATTTTTATCGTTATGAACAAGAGTATACTGATTGTTTCTACCATGGTGTACAGAATTTTTATCAAATTGCCATGGTCTACCAAGTAATAAGGAACATGCTTGCATAGGTACCACATCACAATCAACATAATCAGCATATGTAGAGATACTAAAATGCACACATGCATATTGGATACCTTGGATACGACTACCTTGTACAATCCACATATGAAGATAAGGGAAAAGGAGATGAGGACACGACTACCTTGGATACGACCAAAAATATTGCATACATGCATATTTGTCAGGTGATTTCTAATGCAAACTATTCTATAGTCTATTTATGTTATCCAGAACAAAAATACTTCACACACTTTTGTGTTTTGTTTAATTGCAGGTGTATGGGACATTTGTACAATCCACATATGAAGATAAGGGAAAAGGAGATGTTTAGGTTGTGTTCAAAAAGTCCTCTCACGTCACTTTTGGGCCAAGAGAAGATAGAGTCCAAGTCTCTCACGTTCTGGATTCAGATTCGGACTGCACAGACATACCTGACTCAAAACGCCAACAACTTTTTCATACGGACTCCGAATTGGGTGATTCTTTTTTTTGGAAACTAGATTTCGTGCTCTTTCCATCCCAATTGGATTCACCTTCAAATTCGTCCAGAGCGTTGAGTTACGGACGAAACAATCTGACATTGCAGCAGAATCCGAGTCAAACTACAAGCCCAAAGGTGTTGCATCATCTCCACTTGGGCCCATGAGCCTTGTACGACTTAGGGTTAGTTTTAGGCTGCCTTAGGACATCCTCCCACCTCCTTGGCTGCCACCCCTTGCTCCTATATAAGTAGATCCATCTAGTAGCTTTTTCCTGGGGATTTGTTTAGTTAAAAGTTAGCAATTGCAACTTCGTGTACTTCGTTTGTGTCCAACGACCAGACCAAGACCGCTTCCGGATCCCCACCATTATCAATACCTCGTATATATTTGCAATATTTAGATTGCTTTATCATATTCTTGCTCGTTCTTCGATTGCTTGCAGTAATAGACCTTCATGGTCAGGCTGACCATGCTTCCGGCATCGTCAGTAACCTCAGGAGATTGGTTTAGCGATTGCTTAGGCGCAACGTCGTGCACATTTGTAGTCGGATCGTCAACGTCGTCTCCACCAAATCGATAGTTATCATCTCATCGAAAGATCGGGACCCTCGCCTCTATCAAGTGGTATCAGTTTTCAGGCTGCTCGGTGAGAATTTCCAGTTTTCCTAGATTAGATTTATTTTCTTACCTATTGTCCAAGAAAAATCCACAAAAAAGAGTTAGATCTATTCATCCTTTGTCCAAGCCAGTCTGAGCCTTTGCAATTTTCTTTTCATTGCTTGCATAGTTGAATTATCGGTTGCATCGTTGTGTCGAGTTGTTGGTCTTAGTGTCTAGGTCGTTTAGAGTTTCGAGTTCTGTTCACATTAGTCATGTCGCCGCTGCATCGTTATCCCTTCTGCTGTCCACCACCCATACATCAATTTCCTCCACGTGCTACCCACCGTTCATTGTCATAATCATAGTTGAGATCGTTCCCATCTTTGCTTGATCCAATCTACATCTTATCTAGTTTGTTTTGGAAAGAGGGAGAGAGAAAAAAAGATAGAGAAAAAAACGAGAGAAAAAAAAAGTAAAAAAAAGTCAGAGAAAAAAAAGAAAGGAAAAGAAAAAAAAAGTGTGAGAAAAAAAAGAGAGGAGAAAAAAACGAAATTCGGATCCATCTAGACTCAATCTCGTAATTGAATTCGGATTGGAATCTGTTTTGTGCACTGTTCAATAAAACAGGCATAACTTCCTCATATGAAGTCTGTTTTGGCTCCGCGAGTACTCAAATGAAAGCTAGCGACGAGCCGCATCTAAATAGTTGCAGAAGCTAGTTCAGTATTTGGCACCTCAACATCAGCTTCTAAATAGGTCTACTGCTATTGTGATCTTCACTTATATCTTGCTGTCCAGGGCTACTTCATATCCTTTATTGATGCTAGTTGTGCTACGACGTGACCTATTAGTGTTCTAGGCTCGCGTCTCTAGTTTGGTCTAGCCTAGGACCAGCACAGTACCGTCGTTGAACGTTTATTCAACATTGCATCTCTGAATTAATTATTGCTAATCTTTTGCTACCATATATAGCCAACCTAGCTCCACATATTTCTACACCGTGTATACGTACGTTCCCCTGGCAATCGTTTTACACAATCTTCGGAGTTATTTGACACCGCTGGTTGCCTGTCACCACCTGCCGCAGGGTAAGAACTTGTAAGATATTGATATTTGCTTTACTGTGATCATTTTACAACCACATCCTAGTAGTTCATAGGAACATTATTCTCGAATTTTGGTTCTTGTTTCTACTAATCATGACAGGTTCCAGAGATACAAGTTCTTGGATGACGGACACATCTTCACCATCACGAGAGTTGGGAAAACACACACAAGCGTATGGTCAGGTTATCTCTTTACCATCATTTGAGGGTAGATTTAATCCTGCTATTTATCTAGCTTGGGAGCTTGAAGTAGAACAAGTTTTTAGTCACCATGATTTTTCTGAACTTGAGAGAGTACGAGCTACCATTAGAGCATTTACTGGTTTTGCTTCTGTTTGGTGGAGTGTACATTGTAAGAAAAACATTGATAACCAACCCACAACTTGGAAAGTTTTGAAAGATGTAATGAGACAGCAATTTTTTCCTCCTTACTATCGTCGTGAATTGCGTCGCAAATTGGAGCAATTAAAACAAGGCAGTAACACTGTTCATGCTTACTACCAAGAGTTCAAATCTTATATGCATCATTGTGACATAGAAGAATCTGAGGATGATACAATGAATAGATTTTTTGGTGGTTTGAACAATGATATTCAGGCAAGATTTCAGTATATTCCTCGTTGCATTACTGGTATGTATGTCCGTGCTTGTACCTTTGAGAGACAAATACAGGAGGATGCATTGGGTGACTACAACAACTACTATTCCAGTTCATGCTCACCACCGCCGGTTGGTTACTCCACTATTGCACCTACTAGAGCAGCCCCACCTCGGATTGTGAGCGCGATATCATCTCAAGAGTATGGTACATTGTCAACGTCTGTACCTACATCAGCTACATCTCTGCGAGGTAACAGTAACGGTCTTGATGATATAACTTCACATGAGAATGAAGCATGCCTAGTTAACTTGAATGCATCATGTGTTGAGTTACCTGTTGATTTGAGCACACCACCTATTTTAGAGACTCTTTTTACTGTCATGAATGCGTCATGTGATCAAACAACTGAAATATCAACAATTTTGAGTGCACCCATTGAATTAACTGTTGATGCAAAAGAACCAATGTTTAATCATTTTGATATGACATCTAATCTTGATGATGATTCTGTGTCCAATGACTTATGGCATGTTTGCTTATTTAAGCATGTTGTAGCATGTAAATTTGATGCAAGTAAGGTTTATTCATCGAAGTTAGGATGGTTTAATGATGAACATTGCCAATCTTTTGAAGTGAATAAGAGCTTCACTTATATGTGCAAACTGAGTTGCAATATTTTCATGCCTTCTACTTCTTGTGATAATTTTTTGGCTTTAGATTTTATGAACAATGAAAGTTACTCATGTATACATGTGACATATGTGCAAAAATCAAGGGAAGTTAAAATGGATGACATATACATATACAACATGTACACCTTGTCTCTTTTGTTAGCCACATTTCAGATTAAGCAATGCCGAGGACGGCTTTGTTTTCAAAAAGGGGAGGATGATGAGGACATGACTACCTTGGATACGACCAAAAATATTGCATACATGCATATTTGTCAGGTGATTTCTAATACAAACTATTCAATAGTCTATTTATGTTATCCAGAACAAAAATACTTCACACACTTTTGTGTTTTGTCTAATTGCAGGTGTATGGGACATTTGTACAATCCACATATGAAGATAAGGGAAAAGGAGATGTTTAGGTTGTGTTCAAAAAGTCCGCTCACGTCACTTTTGGGCCAAGAGAAGATAGAGTCCAAGTCTCTCACGTTCTGGATTCAGATTCGGACTGCACAGACATACCTGACTCAAAACGCCAACAACTTTTTCATACGGACTCCGAATTGGGTGATTCTTTTTTTGTTGGAAACTAGATTTCGTTCTCTTTCCATCCCAATTGGATTCATCTTCAAATTCTTCCAGAGCGTTGAGTTACGGACGAAACAATCTGACATTGCAGCAGAATCCGAGTCAAACTACAAGCCCAAAGGTGTTGCATCATCTCCACTTGGGCCCATGAGCCTTGTACGACTTAGGGTTAGTTTTAGGATGCCTTGGGACATCCTCCCACCTCCTTGGCCGCCACCCCTTGCTCCTATATAAGTAGATCCATCTAGTAGTTTTTTCCCGGGGATTTGTTTAGTTAAAAGTTAGCCATTGCAACTTCATGTACTTCGTTTGTGTCCAACGACCAGACCAAGACCGCTTTCGGATCCCCACCATTATCAATACCTCATATATATTTGCAATATTCAGATTGCTTTATCATATTCTTGCTCGTTCTTCGATTGCTTGCAGGAATAGACCTTCGTGGTTAGGCTGACCGTGCTTCCGGCATCGTCAGTAACCTCAGGAGATTGGTTTAGCGATTGCTAAGGCGCAACGTCATGCACGTTTGTAGTCGGATCGTCAAAGTCGTCTCCACCAAATCGATAGTTATCATCTCATCGAAAGATCGGGTTCCTCGCCTCTATCAATAGATATATCCTCCCAAGGAACACTAGGTACAGGCAAAGGCATATATAAACCATGAGGATTGAGTCGTGACTTAGCTCTTCGACATTTAGTGCAGCGAGCAACAAAACGCTCAACATCCCGTCTCATCTTTGGCCAAAAGAAATGTGTAGCAAGTATATCCTCCGTCTTCTTGACGCCAAAGTGTCCCATTAATCCTCCTCCATGCGCCTCCTGCAACAACAAAAGACGAACGGAGCTAGCTGGAATGCATAGCTTGTTAGCACGAAACACAAATCCATCATTAAGAACGAACTTGTTCCAAGTTCTCCCTTCCTTACAATTCTGCAATACATCTTTAAATTCAGCATCATGAACTTATTGATCTTTGATGGTCTCCAAACCAAATATTTTAAAGTCAAGTTGTGAAAGCATAGTATAACGACGAGACAAGGCATCATCAATAACATTTTCTTTACCCTTCTTGTGTTTAATGACATAAGGGAAAGTCTCAATGAATTCAACCCATTTAGCATGTCTACGGTTCAGTTTTGCTTGACTTTTAATGTGTTTCAAAGATTCATGATCAGAATGTATAACAAATTGCTTGGGCCATAAATAATGTTGCCATGTTTCTAAGGTCCGAACAAGAGCATATAATTCTTTATCATAAGTAGAATAGTTTAGACTAGGCCCACTCAATTTTTTAGAAAAGTATGCAACAGGTTTTCCATCTTGTAATAACACACCTCCTAATCCAATTCCACTAGCATCACATTCAAGCTCAAAAGTCTTATTGAAATTAGGAAGTTGGAGTAAAGGAGCATGTGTCAACTTATCTTTCAATACCATGAAGGCTTCTTCCTGTGCGGTACCCCAAACAAAAGGCACACCCTTCTTTGTAAGCTCGTTGAGAGGTGCAGCAATGGTGCTGAAATCTCTCACAAAACGCCTATAGAAACCAGCGAGGCCAAGGAAACTCCTCACTTGTGTGAACGTTTTGGGCTGCGGCCAACTCTCAATAGCTTCACTCTTGGCTTTATCAACTTCAATTCCCTGTGGAGTAACAACATAGCCAAGAAAAGATACCCGGTCGGTGCAAAAGGTGCACTTTCCAAGGTTTCCAAGCAAACGTGCATCACGTAGAGCAATAAAAACAACACGTAAATGTTCCAAATATTCCTCCAAAGATTTGCTATAAATCAATATGTCATCAAAGTAAACTACCACAAATCGTCCAATGAAAGCACGTAAAACTTCGTTCATTAACCTCATGAAAGTACTAGGTGCATTAGATAACCCAAAAGGCATGACTAACCACTCATATAATCCAAACTTAGTTTTAAATGCTGTTTTCCATTCATCACCCAATTTCATACGAATTTGATGGTATCCACTACGCAAATCAACTTTGGAGAATATTGTAGAGCCACTCAATTCATCAAGCATATCATCTAGCCTAGGAATAGGATGACGATAACGAATAGTAATATTATTAATGCCTCTACGCACATACGCGACGTACCATCCTTTTTCGGCACTAAAATGATAGGAACAACACAAGGACTAAGGGATTCGCGTATATAACCTTTGTCGAGCAGCTCTTGTACTTGACGCACGATCTCCTTCATCTCCTCTGGATTGGTACGGTATGGTGCACGGTTGGGTAGCGAAGCACCGGGAATTAAGTCAATTTGATGCTCAATCCCTCGAATAGGTGGTAATCCCGGTGGCACGTCTTGTGGAAAGACGTCAGCGAACTCCTGCAAAATGTTAGTGACAGCAGGGGGCAAAGAGGAAGGCACGTCCTCGAATGAAAATAGATGCCTCTTTGCACACAAAAGCATAGCAAACAGATTTACTAAAATCTAGCTCATCAATATCAGATTTGGTGGCAAGTAAACATGCACTTTTCAATTTAATTTCAGAAACACCAGTAGATGGTTTATTATTAGGCTTCATTTGGTGCTCAACTTCTTTTGCCACAATCTGATTTTCACTCTTATTTGTCTCCTGTTTTGCTTTATTAGCTCTATTAATATCATCTTTCAAAATGGAATCAGGAGTCATAGGAAGCAAAGTAATATTTTTATCGTTATGAACAAGAGTATACTGATTGTTTCTACCATGGTGTACAGAATTTTTATCAAATTGCCATGGTCTACCAAGTAATAAGGAACATGCTTGCATAGGTACCACATCACAATCAACATAATCAGCATATGTAGAAATACTAAAATGCACACGAACAGTACGTGTTACCTTAACCTTGCCGCTGTTGTTGAACCATTGGATGTAGTAAGGATGTGGATGTGGTCTTGTGGTGAGAGATAGCTTCTCCACCATCTCCATGCTAGCCAAGTTATTGCAGCTCCCTCCATCTATGATCATGCGAACAGAACGTTCCTTCACAACTCCCTTTGTATGGAACAAATTATGCCTTTGATTTTGCTCAACTTGTGTAACCTGCACACTCAAAACACGTTGAGCAACTAAACATTCATACCTGTCAGCATCTTCAGGAGCCATGTATTGCGTCTCATGATCAGAATCGTCTCCACCGTGTTCTTCACGTGTAATAAGAGCCAAAGTCTCCTCATCATAGTCACTAGCAGACTCATACCCACCATCCTCAGTAACAATCATCACACGCTTAGATGGGCATTCTCTCGCATAATGACCTCCACCCTTGCAACGTCGACAAATAATAGCATGTGTTTGCCCTGTTGATGCCATGGATGAAGAAGAGCTCTTTGCAGGCCCAGAAGGTGTGCTTTTGGCAGATAGTGGTGATTGTGCCTGCTTTGTTGTATCACGGTTGGAGGTGGCAGCCGACGGAGGCGCCGGTGTAGCAGAACGTGTGGAAGTAGATGATGCACGTGGTGTCCATGATGAAGGTCGACCTGCAGAAAAGTTAGTCCGCGCCAATGCCTGTCGATCCTGCACCTCACGTTCAACTTTACAAGCAAGATGGAATAAACGAGTGATATTAGTATACTGCTTATACTCTAGAATCGTCTGAATCTCTCTATTTAATCCAATCATAAAACGTGCGAGCATAGCTTCATTCTCCTCAACAATACCACATCTAATCATGCCAGTTTGTAATTCCTGATAATATTCTTCTACAGAATTTTTGCCCTGTCTTAAGCGCTGCAATTTTTGAAGTAATTCAAGTTGATAATATGGTGGAACCCAACGAGTACGCATAGCAGTTTTCAAAGCAGCCCAAGTAGCCGGAATAGGATATAATCTACAATGCTCAGACCACCAAACACATGCAAAACTAGTGAATACACAAACAGCAGCAGGAACACGTCTCTCCTCGGGATATTGTAAACATGTAAATCGTTGTTCAGTTTCTAACTCCCAAGTAAGATATATATCATGATGAGGACATCAATACCATTGTTACACCCACAACCCCTGGTGTTACATATACTGGACCAATTACTAGAGCTCGCGCACGCCAATTAAATTACCAGGTACTTTCGTTTCTTGGTAATGATTCTAATGTTCATGAGATTATGATGCTGCCTAAATTGGATACATTTGTTTTGCTTACAAATGAAGGGCCTAGCTTGGAGAAGGATGAACATTGGAGGAAGAACACGCATGGAGTTGATGCCATGCGCAAGGGGATCAAGAACGGAGTTACGAGTGATGATTTCAGGAATTTAAAGCCGCCATAAGGAGTGCATGAAGCCTTGGACGAAATATACAAGATGCCACTTCATAATATTCGTCCATAGGCTATTCTATGTGCTGCGTCACCTTATTAATGGGCCAGGCCCATGTAGTTTCGAAATACTTAAGTATAGGCTATTTTTAGAGTCCGTATGTGTGGGGAAACAAGAGTTAGGGTTGGTTTCGGACCCCACCCTCAAGGGCCACGAAATTCCCCCCTCTTCCTCCATATATACAGCCCTTAGGGCGTCGTTTAGACTTTGGGTTTTGTTTAGATCAAAAGTTCGCCATAGCTGCAACTTCGCGTACTTCGTTTGTGTCCAACGACCAGACCAAGACGTCACAGAACCCCACCTTGATCAATAAATCTTTCATCTTATATTCACAATATCCAGATTGCAATCTCAGTTTCTTGCTTGTTCTTCGTTTGCTCGCAGGAAACAGACCCTCGTGGTCAGGTTGATCGTGCTCCGGCGTGGTCAATAACCCTCGGAAGTTGGTTTAGCGATTGCTAAGGCGCGACGTCTTGCACGTTCGTAGTCGGATCATCAAAGTCGACTCCCACAGAAAACGATAGCCACCATCTCATCGAAACATCGGGACCCTCGCCTCTATCATATCAGGAACATATATACCCTCAAGTGGTGGAATATTCAATTTTAGTTTAGGGAGATGGTCATGATCTCGTACCTGAGGGTGAGCCCTACCATTGCCATTATTTTCATGTGGATGACCTGGTGGTTGATGTGCTGGTGGTGGCACGTAGTTCTGATTTTGATCAACCTCATCCTCATAATCTCCCACATAATCATCCTCCTCCACATCAGCAGTAGGAGCCACAGAAGTATCAATAGCAGCACCAGCAGTTTGGCCCGACTGAAGAGGGACACGGCTCACTCGGCGGAGGGCTGTTTCTCGACGTGGAGGTAGTCGATGTTGTTGCTGTTGTTGCAGAGGTGCGGCAGGAGCAGCCGGTGGTGGTGGTGTAAAACGCGAAAGCAATTCAGCAAACTTGTTATCGAGCTTTGTTTCAAACGTCTTCTCCGTGCCATCTATCTTCTCCATGGCCTCTTCAAATCTGTTTATCACATCTTGCACCTCTCCACTCATCATTTGCTGAAACATATCATGAAGCTCCTTGTTCGTCAAGTTCTCCCAGTCAGTCTCGTCGGCTTGTGATCCTGGCATGGTTAGCAGCAATAGAAACACACATGAATATGATCCTACAGACTACTAACAAGTGGTGGTGGTGGCGGGTGTCACAAATCCGTCAAGCAAATCTCAAATTCTTACCAGTTCTTACCCAGCAGCAGGCGGTGATCGGCAACCGTTGTAGTCAAAACTCTCGAAAGCTTGGATAGAGCGATTGCTAGGCAGAGTCAAACGCACGACGTAGATGTATGTGGAGCTGGGAAGGCTTATAGTATGGTAGCAAAAAGGGTCAGCAATAATCAATTCAGAGATGCAAAGTTGAATAAAGGCTCAACGACGGTACACAATGAGGACATCAATACCATTGTTACACCCACAGCCCCTGCTGCTATACATACTGGACCAATTACTAGAGCTCGCGCACGCCAACTAAATTACCAGGTACTTTCGTTTCTTGGTAATGATTCTAATGTTCATGAGAATATGATGCTGCCTAAATTGGATACATTTGTTTTGCTTACAAATGAAGGGCCTAGCTTGGAGAAGGATGAACATTGGAGCAAGAACAAGCATGGAGATGATGGCATGCGCAAGGGGAACAAGAACAGAGTTACAAGTGATGATTTCAGGTCTTTGAAGCCTCCATAACGAGTGCATGAAGCCTTGGACAAAATATACAAGATGTCACTTCATAAATTTCGTCCAGAGGCTATTATAGGTGCTGCGTCACCTTTTTATTGGGCCAGGCCCATGTAATTTCGAAATACATAAGTATAGGCTATTTTTAGAGTCCGTATGTGTGGGGAAACAAGAGATAGGGTTGATTTCGGACCCCTCCACCAAGGGCCACGAAATTCCCCCTCTCTTCCTCCATATATACAGCCTTTAGGGCACCGTTTAGACTTTGGGTTTTGTTTAGATTAAAAGTTCGCCATAGCTGCAACTTCGCGTACTTCGTTTGTGTTCAACGACCAGACAAAGGCGTCACAGAACCCCACCTTGATCAATAAAGCTTTCATCTTATATTCGCAATATCCAGATTGCAATCTCAGTTTCTTGCTTGTTCTTTGTTTGCTCGCAGGAAACAGACCCTCGTGGTTAGGTTGATCGTGCTCCGGCGTGGTCGATAACCTCTCGGAGTTGGTTTAGCGATTGCTAAGGCGCGACGTCCTCGCACGTTCATAGTCGGATCGTCAAAGTCGACCTCCACCAAAGTGATATCCATCATCTCATCGGAAGACGGGACACCCCGCCTCTATCACTGTGCTGGTCCTAGGCTAGACCGTGTTAGAGATGCGAGCCTAGAACACTAACAAAATCACGGCGCTGCACGTAAATAAGGGAAAAGCACACTCTGGAACACTTTTTTTCGCTCTTTTTTTGCGCTCCTTTTTTTGCGCTCCTTTTTTTTCTTTTGCGAAAAATCACTATAATGGCGAGTGTCTCAAAACTCTTCCCTCGTAAAACTGATAGGATGGGCACGGAATTTTTTTTCACTTTTTTTTTCAGAAATCAGGGCAGTGACGATGAAAAAGTGCGACAAAAAATCACTATGATGGCACGTGGCTCAAAAGACTCAGAAAATCCTAAAAATAGGATAGGGAAAAAAATTTTCCCGTGAAAAGTTTGGCCTAAAAACTGCCCGGGGGTCTCCAGACTCTTTTTTTTCCGAGACCTACGCAGGCAAGGAAACACGAATCAGAATTTAGATTGATCTCAAGAACAAACCTAATATGAGAAGAACTCGGATTGGTGGTGGATATATGGTTGTGGTATATGGCAGCTGTGGTGGTATATGGTAGCGGTGGTGGTATATGGATACAGATTGGTGGTGGTATATGGATACGGATTGGTGGTGGTATATGGATATGGATTCAGAGCGGTGGCGGATAAGCAAAAGTGGTAGATGGGCGATGATGACGGTGCGGCGGCGGCGTGACAACTTATGACCAGAACTCGAAACTCTAAAAGACTAGACTCTAAGATCAGCAACTTGACACGACGATGCAACCGCAAATTCAACAAAGCAAAAACCCTAAAAAGATTATGCACAACCTCAGATTGGTTCGGATATGATGAACTAACCCTAATTTTTTTCTGGCTTTTTCGTGGACTGTAGGTATGAAGAACAGACTCGATCTAATCTATGAAAAACTGTAAAATCTCACCGAGCAACCTGGAAATCTGATACCACTTGAGAGAGGCTAAGGTGTCCCGATGTTTCGATGAGATGGTGGCTATCGTTTTCTGTGGGAGTCGACCTTGACGATCCGACTACGAACGTGCGAGACGTCGCGCCTTAGAAATCGCTAAACCAACTTCCGAGGGTTATTGACCACGCTGGAGCACGATCAACCTGACCACGAGGGTCTGTTTCCTGCGAGCAAACGAAGAACAAGCAAGAAACTGAGATTGCAATCGGGATATTGCGAATATAAGATGAAAGCTTTATTGATCAAGGTGGGGTTCTGTGATGTCTTGGTCTGGTCGTTGGACACAAACGAAGTACGCGAAGTTGCAGCTATGGCGAACTTTTAATCTAAACAAAACCCAAAGTCTAAACGACGCCCTAAGGGATGTATATATGGAGGAAGAGGGGGGAATTTCGTGGCCCTTGAGGGTGGGGTCCGAAACCAACCCTAACTCTTGTTTCCCCACACATACGGACTCTAAAAATAGCCTATACTTAAGTATTTCGAAATTACATGGGCCTGGCCCATTAATAAGGTGAGCAGCACCTAGAATAGCCTATGGACGAATATTATGAAGTGGCATCTTGTATATTTCGTCCAAGGCTTCATGCACTCCTTATGGCGACTTCAAAGTCCTGAAATCATCACTTGTAACTCCGTTCTTGATCCCCTTGCGCATGCCATCAACTCCATGCGTGTTCTTGCTCCAATGTTCATCCTTCTCCAAGCTAGGCCCTTCATTTGTAAGCAAAACAAATGTATCCAATTTAGGCAGCATCATAATCTCATGAACATTAGAATCATTACCAAGAAACGAAAGTACCTGGTAATTTAATTGGCGTGCGCGAGCTCTAGTAATTGGTCCAGTATGTGTAACAGTAGGGGCTGTGGGTGTAACAATGATATTGATGTCCTCATCGGTTATTCACTTGCGAGATTGTGACAACTCCCTCCATCGATGATGACCTTGACGGATCGTCCATTGATGCCGGCCTTGGTGTGGAATATGTGGCATCGTTGGTCTTCTTCTTGGTGATGTTGGAGAGTCAAGACTTTTGAGACAACAAGTGCGGGACTTGAGTCTTCATCACAAAAGACTTGTTCTTCTTCATTGTTCACTTGGCGGTACATGGCGACTTGCTCAAGTGCTTCCATTTCACCTTCACTCATGGAGTCATAAGTGCCATCGTCGTTGAAGACCATGGTCTGCTTGTTGGTGCACTCGTAGGACTTGTGGCCTCGGCCTCCGCAAGTGAAACACTTGAAGGAACTCGTCTTGACGGTCTCATCGGTTGGGGTTGATGATGATGATGCTCTCGCCTTGAAGTTGCCCGTAGTAGGGTTGCTTGTAGTTGGCGAAGCTTTCTTGGAAGTCGACTTGTCGATGTTGGAAGTACAAGGTCTTGTAGTCGGTGTTGGAGTCGTTGAAGCTTGGTTATTGGAGAAGCCGTAGGACTTGGATGAGAACTTGGCATACTTGAAATCATCTTGCACTTGGCGCAACGCTTTGGTAGCTTGGTGCACTAGCTCGATGAGATTTGAGTATGGTTGGAAGTCGGCGATCTTCTTGATAGGATGATTGAGTCCATTCAAGGAACGTGCCATTGTTTGCTCATCATCTTCCATGACATTGGCTCATACCATGGCAATCTCCATCTCCTTGTAGTACTCTTCAACGCTCTTGGTTCCTTGCTTGAGTTGTTGGAGTTTCTTGAAGAGGCGCGCTTGACGGAAACACACACGCAAAAAGATAAGTGGGGTTGTGCAACCAAGGGTGAGCCAAAATGTGGAATCCACAAAAATGCTCTTGTTGCACCACACTAGAGAGAGGCTAGCACGATTGCATGATAGGCGGATACAAGAACTTGTGCACAACCTACTTAGCAAAAATGTAACGACTTCTATCCCAAATACTTTGTATGCAAGGTGTTGTTATGATATGATCCAAGATGATCGAGTATGACAATCTTAATGTTGTATGATGCTATGGTTCTTGCTTAAAAGCTCTTTGCTTATCCTTCCTCTTTGCTCAAAAGCTTGTTTGGCTCTTTGATGTTTGAGCTCTTTTCTCATGCAATGCTTGACGAACCAAGATAGCAAGTGAGTATGCGATGACAACTTTGTGACACAAGAGATCATACCAATATAGGAAACAATGATGTATGTATGCTATGGGAAGTATGATCACTAATGTGCACAAGTCTTGTTGCTGGCAATACTCAATGGCTAGTCTCGATGGGTAAGCAACGCAAAGGAGTAAGGCTATGATGGCTATCAATGTAATGGCAAGAGTGATATGTCCAATACCAAGATGAGGTTACCAGTCTTGCTTCCGGTATGGTGTCAAAATGGTGGCACGAATACCAAGTTGTAGTCGAGGTGGTCGTTGTTGATGACGCGTCTGTGGCGAAAATGAGCAGCGGTGATGTTGATGTCGAACCGTACCAAGATAGCCGAAACACAAAAGGATACGGTACCGCAACTCAAATTCTCAAACCTCAAAGTAGCAATTGTGTTGGAGAGCGTCCAAAAATAGTTGGGTTATGCGGAAATGGTGGAGGTATGCAGAAGTATATATGGTATATGGTGAGCACCGGAACAAAATTTGGTGGAATTTGGGCGGAGATGTGGAAGTAGTGCAAACTTTCTGTCGAAGCCGGAAGTTCCGGGCAAGACGGAGGGTCCGGGGTTCGGAGGTTCCGGGGGATGTCCGAAGGTCCGGGGGCCGGAATGTCCGGGCTGGAAGTTCCGATGGTCGGGATTCTGCCAAGAACAGAGACTTGGGGATCGTGCATTTGGGCGGAAAAACTTGGGGAAAATCCCAAATCCGAAGGGGAAAAAGAAGAAATCGGAGGAAAAGAAGGTGGGGAGGCTAGATCTACGAGCCACACACAAACTTCACGGATCAAAACCAACAAAATCTCAACACACGAACAAATCACAGAAAAACATTTAGGCCTATTTTTGGGGGGGATTTTCTGATTAGGACGAAAAACAACAAAATTAGGCTAGAAACACAACGGGGAGGCTCCGAAATTGTGATCAACGTGGCTCTAGATACCAAGATGATGTAGGGTAGAACCCTAGTGGCCCGATATTTCATGAAAGTTGCGGATCCCCCGAAGAACACGATGAACGCGAAGAGGGGAATGAGGAAAAACGGGGGAAAACACAAGGGGAAACACAAGAGGAACACTCAAACTAACAAGAACAAGTCACACATGTGCTAGATCCTCGGGTACATAGAACGATACACGAATCCACGGACAACTAAGCACGATACAAAAGGGTAGCCGGTACATCTCCGTGAGGAGGTCTTGAAGCCACAAGGGGATCTTCCCGTAAACGGGTCTTGAATCCAAGGTGGATCTTCTCCTTAGAGGGGCCGCGGCCTCTCTCGTGGAGTAGATCCGATATGGATGAGCAATGCTCTATCTCTCAATGAGCTAAACCAATGCTAACCCTAGAAAGTTGTACGGGATAGAGTATCTATAGTCTAGGTGACGAAAGGGTACACGGGCCTCGGCCCAAGTGGCTGCGCGCGGGCAGGGCTGGAAGTTCCGGGCTAGGCCGGAAGTTCTGGGCGCCCGAGGTTCCGGGGAGGGTCCGGCCTAACTAGAGAGTTGGCGCGGTGGAGATGTGCTGGCATCCGAGGGCCGGAAGGTCCGGGCAGGCCGGAGGTTCCGGGCGCCGGAAGGTCCAGGACGGGGTCCGGGATAACCCGAAAGTTGGCATGCCTGGGCTGGTCGAAGTCATCGGCGGCCGGAAGCTCCGGTTCGGCCGGAAGGTCCGGGGGCTGGAAGTTCCGGGCTCTGGCCAGAAGTTTCGGGCTGTCTAGAGTGTTGACGCCTGTCTCTTCTTCTACAGTCCTCAGCTCTGAGTCTTGAGCGTTGTACCTGGTGACACATAGTATCTCGTACTTAGGCAGTAGCCATGTCTCACTTGAAGAGGGGGAAAACTCAAGTAGGAGTGATGTCACCTCAGATTGAATAGCACGTGCCCTAGCCCTTGTCGTTGGTCCACTTGGAGCTTGGATAGTTGAGGTGGCGTCCATGTGGATGGTCGTGGGATGCTCCGCATCATCTCCCCTCCCTTGGGGACGATCCGTCCTCGGATCCAATTCTTCATCACCATGGAAGGGAGAGAGATCTTTGATGTTGAAGATGTCGCTCACGTTGTATTTGTCCCGTGGGAGGTCGATCATGTAAGCATTGTCGTTGTAGCGTGCGAGCACCTTGAAGGGTCCATCGGCTCGAGGTCGAAGCTTAGACTTGTGTTCTTGTGGAAAGCGCTCCTTGCGAAGGTGTAGCCACACGAGATCACCAATGTTGAAGACCATAGGTTGCTTGTTGACGTTGAGCTTGGTCGCAAGGCGTTGTACTTGGCGCTCGATGGTGTTTCTTGTATCTTCATGCACCTTCTTGATATGGGTCGCTCGTGCACTTGCGTCCAAATTGATTCGCTCTTGGAGTGGTAGAGGTAGAATATCCAATGGTGACAAAGGGTTGAATCCGTAGACGACCTCGAAAGGGGACTTGCCGGTTGTTGAGTGTCTTGCTCGGTTGTAGGCGAACTCGGCGATGGGTAGACACTCCTCCCACTCCTTGATGTTCTTCTTGATCAGTACTCAAAGTAGAGCGGAGAGTGTGCGGTTTGTCACCTCCGTTTGGTCGTCGGTTTGAGGATGGTATGCCGTGGAGAAGAGTAGCTTGATTCTGAGCTTGGCGCATAGGGTCTTCCAAAAGTTGCTAAGGAACTTGACGTCGCGGTCCGAGACGATAGTCTTTGGCACACCATGTAGACACAATATTTCCCTACAAAAGAGATTAGCCACATGTGAAGCATCATCTATCTTGTTACAAGGAAGAAAGTGTGGCATTTTTTAGAAACGGTCCACAATGACAAATATGGAATCTTTCCCATTGCGAGTCCTAGGCAAACCAAGTACAAAGTCCATGGTAATGTCTTCCCAAGGTTGGTATGGAATCGGTAAAGGCATATAGAGACCATGAGATTGAGCTTTGGACTTAGCTTTGCGACATGTAGAACACCGGTTGGTGAAGCGATTGACGTCCCAAAACATCTTTGGCCAAAAGTAGCTCTTCGAGAGCGTGGCGAACATCTTATCGCGTCCGTAGTGTCCCATTAAGCCTCCTCCATGAGATTCCTGCAGAAGCAACAAACGAAGCGAGGACTCGGGAATGCAAAGTTTGTTAGCTCTCATAAGGTAGCCATCTTTGATGTAATAGCGTTCCCAAGATGTATTCGACAAACACTTGGCATAAGGAATGGCAAAAGTTGTATCATGCTCATATAAGTCTTTTATATGCTCGAAGCCAATGACATCTAACTCGAGTTGCGTGACAAGCATGCAAATGCGGGAAAGAGCATCCGCTACTATGTTTTCTTTACCTTTGATGTACTTGATGACATATGGAAAAGACTCAATAAATTCACTCCATTTAGGATAACGCTTGTTCAACTTAGTTTGTCCCTTAAGATACTTGAGAGTCTCATGATCGGTATGAATGATAAATTCATGGGGACGAAGGTAGTGTTCCCATTCATGCAAAACGCGGACTAAAGCATATAGCTCTTTGTCATAGATGGGGTAGTTGAGTTGCGCTCCGGAAAGTTTCTCACTAAAGTAAGCTATGGGGTGCTTCTCTTGCGTTAACACACCTCCTATGCCATTACCACTAGCATCGCAATGAATTTCAAAAGGTTTGTCGAAGTTGGGTAAAGCAAGCACGGGAGCATGAGTAAGCAAATTCTTAAGCTCATTGAATGCGGTATCTTGGGATGGTCCCCAAACAAAAGGCGCATTCTTCTTGCTCAAAGCATGCAAAGGCGAAGCAATGGTGCTAGAATCCTTTACAAAGCGACGATAGAAACCCGCAAGGCCAAGGAAACTACACACTTGATGCAAGTTGGTTGGTTGCGGCCAAGTCTTAATAGCATTGATCTTGGACTCATCTACATGAACACCCTTGGAAGAGACAACAAATCCTAAGAAAACGAGCTTATCAACACCAAGAAGGCATTTCTCCATATTAGCATAGAGACCCTCTTTCCTAAGAGTTTGCAAAACGGTGCGGACATGGGTGACATGCTCTTGGATAGATTTGCTAAACACAAGAATATCATCAAAGTAGACCACAACAAATATACCAATGTAAGGGCGAAAGACATGATTCATGAGGCGCATAAAAGTGCCCGGTGCTTCCGAAAGACCCATAGGCATGACCAACCACTCATACAAACCAAACTTGGTTTTGAAGGCGGTTTTCCATTTATCACCCTCTTGTATGCGGCATTGATAGTAACCACTCTTAAGATCAATTTTGGAAAATATAGTGGCACCGCTAAGCTCATCAAGCATATCATCTAGGCGTGGAATGGGATACCTATAACAAAAGGTGATAGCATTGATAGGTCTACAATCGAAGCACATGCGAAAACTACCATCACGTTTTGGCACAAGAATGACCGGAACGGCACAAGGGCTCAAACTTTCACGCACATGTCCATGGTCTATGAGATGTTTTACTTGCCTTTGAATTTCTTTGGTTTCTTCGGGGTTGACGCGGTAGGGAGCTTTGTTTGGAAGTGGTGCTCCGGGGATGAGGTCGATTCGGTGCTCAATGCCTCGTAGAGGAGGTAGTCCCGGAGGTAGCTCATCGGGAAAAACATCTTGAAATTCCTGCAAAAGAGAAGACAACAGTAGAGAAAGAGTGTGAGAGGTGTTAGTTTGTGGTGCATTGTCCTTGCACACGATGACGTAGTGTAGGACACTAGATGGGTTCTCACACACTTCTCTCATCTCACGTTTAGTGGCAATTAGAACTAGGTTCTTGTTTTCGCTCATCATGGAGGCACTCAATTTGGGCTTGTGGCGCTCAATCTCTTTTTGGTGGGTCACTCTCTCACCATTCTCTCCATGATGGGTGGTATGCTTGTCGGCGATCACTTGACTTGGTGACATTGGACGGAGGACGTACAACTCGCCCTTCATCTTGAAGATGTAGTGGTTCGTTCGACCGTTGTGGACGACTCCTCTATCGAATTGCCATGGCCGTCCAAGGAGAAGATGACAAATGGTCATTGGAACGACGTCGCACTCCAAGGTGTCTTCATAGGCGCCGATCTTGAAGGAGTCTTGTACTCGGTGCTCGACTTGGATGGTGCCGGAGTCACTAAGCCATTGCACTTTGTATGGATGAGGATGCTTCGTCTTGGGCAATTGGAGCTTGGAGCAAAGTTATTGATAGAGGCTAAGGTGTCCCGATGTTTCGATGAGATGGTGGCTATCGTTTTCTGTGGGAGTCGACCTTGACGATCCGACTACGAACGTGCGAGACGTCGCGCCTTAGCAATCGCTAAACCAACTTCCGACGGTTATTGACCACGCCGGAGCACGATCAACCTGACCACGAGGGTCTGTTTCTTGCGAGCAAACGAAGAACAAGCAAGAAACTGAGATTGCAATCGGGATATTGCGAAGATAAGATGAAAGCTTTATTGATCAAGGTGGGGTTTTGTGACGTCTTGGTCTGGTCGTTGGACACAAACGAAGTACGCGAAGTTGCAGCTATGGCGAACTTTTAATCTAAACAAAACCCAAAGTCTAAACGACGCCCTAAGGGCTGTATATATGGAGGAAGAGGGGGGAATTTCGTGGCCCTTGAGGGTGGGGTCCGAAACCAACCCTAACTCTTGTTTCCCCACACAGACGGACTCTAAAAATAGCCTATACTTAAGTATTTCAAAATTACATGGGTCTGGCTCATTAATAAGGTGACGCAGAACCTAAAATAGCCTATGGACGAATATTATGAAGTGGCATCTTGTATATTTCGTCCAAGGCTTCATGCACTCCTTATGGCGGCTTCAAAGTCCTGAAATCATCACTTATAACTCCGTTCTTGATCCCCTTGCGCATGCCATCAACTCCATGCGTGTTCTTGCTCCAATGTTCATCCTTCTCCAAGCTAGGCCCTTCATTTGTAAGCAAAACAAATGTATCCAATTTAGGCAGCATCATAATCTCATGAACATTAGAATCATTACCAAGAAACGAAAGTACCTGGTAATTTAATTAGCGTGCGCGAGCTCTAGTAATTGGTCCAGTATATGTAACAGTAGGGGCTATTGATGAGGACATGACTACCTTGGATACGACCAAAAATATTGCATACATGCATATTTGTCAAGTGATTTCTAATGCAAACTATTCAATAGTCTATTTATGTTATCCAGAACAAAAATACTTCACACACTTTTGTGTTTTGTCTAATTGCAGGTGTATGGGACATTTGTACAATACACATATGAAGATAAGGGAAAAGGAGATGTTTAGGTTGTGTTCAAAAAGTCCTCTCACGTCACTTTTGGGCCAAGAGAAGATAGAGTCCAAGTCTCTCACGTTCTGGATTCAGATTCGGACTGCACAGACATACCTGACTCAAAACGCCAACAACTTTTTCATACGGACTCCGAATTGGGTGATTCTTTTTTTGTTGGAAACTAGATTTCGCGCTCTTTCCATCCCAATTGGATTCACCTTCAAATTCGTTGGGAGCATTGAGTTACTGACGAAACAATCTGACGTTGCAGCAGAATCCGAGTCAAACTACAAGCCCAAAGGTGTTGCATCACCTCCACTTGGGCCCATGAGCCTTGTACGACCTAGGGTTAGTTTTAGGCTGCCTTGGGACGTCCTCCCACCTCCTTGGGCGCCACCCCTTGGGATTTTCTTAGTTAAAAGTTAGCCATTGCAACTTCGTGTACTTCGTTTGTGTCCAACGACCAGACCAAGACCGCTTCCGGATCCCCACCATTATCAATACTTCATATATATTTGCAATATTCAGATTGCTTTATCATATTCTTACTCGTTCTTCGATTGCTTGCAGGAATAGACCTTCGTGGCCAGGCTGATCGTGCTTCCAGCATCGTCAGTAACCTCAGGAGATTGGTTTAGCGATTGCTAAGGCGCAACGTCGTGCATGTTTGTAGTCGGATCGTCAAAGTCGTCTCCACCAAATCGATAGTTATCATCTCATCGAAAGATCGGGACCCTCGCCTCTATCAAGTGGTATCAGTTTTCAGGTTGCTCGGTGAGAATTTCTTGTTTTCCTAGATTAGATTTACTTTCTTACCTATTGTCCAAGAAAAATCCACAAAAAAGAGTTAGATCTATTCATCCTTTGTCCAAGCTAGTCTGAGCCTTTGCAATTTTCTTTTCACTGCTTGCATAGTTGAATTATCGGTTGCATTTTCGTGTCGAGTTGCTGGTCTTAGTGTCTAGGTCATTTAGAGTTTCGAGTTCTGTTCACATTAGTCACGTCGCCGCTGCATCATTATCCCTTCCGCTGTCCACCACCCATCCATCAATTTCCTCCATGTGCTACCCACCGTTCATTGTCATAATCATAGTTGAGATCGTTCCCATCTTCGCTTGATCCAATCTACATCTTATCTAGTTTGTTTTGGAAAGAGGGAGAGAGAAAAAAGATAGAGAAAAAAACGAGAGAAAAAAAGTAAAAAAAGTCAGAGAAAAAAAAGAAAGGAAAAGAAAAAAAGTGTGAGAAAAAAAAGAGGAGAAAAAAAACAAAATTCGGATCTATCTAGACTCAATCTCGTAGTTGAATTCGGATTGGAATCTGTTTTGTGCACTGTTCAGTAAAACAGGCATAACTTCCTCATATGAAGTCTGTTTTGGCTCCGCGAGTACTCAAATGAAAGCTAGCGACGAGCCGCATCTAAATAGTTGCAGAAGCTAGTTCAGTATTTGGCACCTCAACATCAGCTTCTAAACAGGTCTACTGCTATTGTGATCTTCACTTATATCTTGCTGTCCAGAGCTACTTCATATCCTTTATTGATGCTAGTTGTGCTACGACGTGACCTCATTAGTGTTCTAGGCTCGCGTCTCTAGTTTGGTCTAGCCTAGGACCAGCACAGTACCGTCGTTGAGCGTTTATTCAACATTGCATCTCTGAATTGATTATTGCTAATCTTTTGCTACCATATATAGCCAACCCAGCTCCACATATTTCTACACCGTGTATACGTACGTTCCCCTGGCAATCGTTTTACACAATCTTCGGAGTTATTTGACACCGCTGGTTGCCTGTCACCACCTGCCGCATGGTAAGAACTTGTAAGATATTGATATTTGCTTTACTGTGAGCACTTTACAACCACATCCTAGTAGTTCATAGGAACATTATTCTCGAATTTTGGTTCTTGTTTCTACTAATCATGACAGGTTCCAGAGATAGAAGTTCTTGGATGACGGACACATCTTCACCATCACGAGAGTTGGGACAACACACACAAGCATATGGTCAGGTTATCTCTTTACCATCATTTGAGGGTAGATTTAATCCTGCTATTTATCTAGCTTGGGAGCTTGAAGTAGAACAAGTTTTTAGTCACCATGATTTTTCTGAACTTGAGAGAGTACGAGCTACCATTAGAGCATTTACTGGTTTTGCTTCTGTTTGGTGGAGTGTACATTGTAAGAAAAACATTGATAACCAACCCACAACTTGGAAAGTTTTGAAAGTTGTAATGAGACAACAATTTTTTCCTCCTTACTATCGTCGTGAATTGCGTCGCAAATTGGAGCAATTAAAACAAGGCAGTAACACTGTTCATGCTTACTACCAAGAGTTCAAATCTTATATGCATCATTGTGACATAGAAGAATCTGAGGATGATACAATGAATAGATTTTTTGGTGGTTTGAACCATGATATTCAGGCAAGATTTCAGTATATTCCTCGTTGCATTACTGGTATGTATGTCCGTGCTTGTACCTTTGAGAGACAAATACAGGAGGATGCATTGGGTGACTACAACAACTACTATTCCAGTTCATGCTCACCACCGCCGGTTGGTTACTCCACTATTGCACCTACTAGAGCAGCCCCACCTCGGATTGTGAGCGCGATATCATCTCAAGAGTATGGTACATTGTCAACGTCCGTACCTACATCAGCTACATCTCTGCGAGGTAACAGTACAGGTCTTGATGATATAACTTCACATGAGAATGAAGCATGCCTAGTTAACTTGAATGCATCATGTGTTGAGTTACCTGTTGATTTGAGCACACCACCTATTTTAGAGACTCTTTTTACTGTCATGAATGCGTCATGTGATCAAACAACTGAAATATCAACAATTTTGAGTGCACCCATTGAATTAACTGTTGATGCAAAAGAACCAATGTTTAATCATTTTGATATGACCTCTAATCTTGATGATGATTCTGTGTCCAATGACTTATTGCATGTTTGCTTATTTAAGCATGTTGTAGCATGTAAATTTGATGCAAGTAAGGTTTATTCATCGAAGTTAGGATGGTTTAATGATGAACATTGCCAATCTTTTGAAGTGAATAAGAGCTTCACTTATATGTGCAAACTGAGTTGCAATATTTTCATGCCTTCTACTTCTTGTGATAATTTTTTGGCTTTAGATTTTATGAACAATGAAAGTTACTCATGTATACATGTGACATATGTGCAAAAATCAAGGGAAGTTAAAATGGATGACATATACATATACAACATGTACACCTTGTCTCTTTTGTTAGCCACATTTCAGATTAAGCAATGCCGAGGACGGCTTTGTTTTCAAAAAGGGGAGGATGATGAGGACATGACTACCTTGGATACGACCAAAAATATTGCATACATGCATATTTGTCAGGTGATTTCTAATGCAAACTATTCAATAGTCTATTTATGTTATCCAGAACAAAAATACTTCACACACTTTTGTGTTTTGTCTAATTGCAGGTGTATGGGACATTTGTACAATCCACATATGAAGATAAGGGAAAAGGAGATGTTTAGTTTGTGTTCAAAAAGTCCTCTCACGTCACTTTTGGGCCAAGAGAAGATGGAGTCCAAGTCTCTCACGTTCTGGATTCAGATTCGGACTGCACAGACATACCTGACTCAAAACGCCAACAACTTTTTCATACGGACTCCGAATTGGGTGATTCTGTTTTTGTTGGAAACTAGATTTCGTGCTCTTTCCATCCCAATTGGATTCACCTTCAAATTCGTCCGGAGCATTGAGTTACGGACGAAACAATCTGACGTTGCAGCAGAATCCGAGTCAAACTACAAGCCCAAAGGTGTTGCATCATCTCCACTTGGGCCCATGAGCCTTGTACGACTTAGGGTTAGTTTTAGGCTGCCTTGGGACATCCTCCCACCTCCTTGGCCGCCACCCCTTGCTCCTATATAAGTAGATCCATCTAGTAGCTTTTTCCTGGGGTTTTGTTTAGTTAAAAGTTAGCCATTGCAACTTCGTGTACTTCGTTTGTGTCCAACGACCAGACCAAGACCGCTTCCGGATCCCCACCATTATCAATACCTCATATATATTTGCAATATTCAGATTGCTTTATCATATTATTGCTCGTTCTTCGATTGCTTGCAGGAATAGACCTTCGTGGTCAGGCTGACCGTGCTTCCGGCATCGTCGGTAACCTCAGGAGATTGGTTTAGCGATTGCTAAGGCGCAACGTCGTGCACGTTTGTAGTCGGATCGTCAAAGTCATCTCCACCAAATCGATAGTTATCATATCATCGAAAGATCGGGACCCTCACCTCTATCAATAGATATATCCTCCCAAGGAACACTAGGTACAGGCAAAGGCATATATAAACCATGACGATTGAGTCGTGACTTAGCTCTTTGACATGTAGTGCAGCGAGCAACAAAACGCTAAACATCCCGTCTCATCTTTGGCCAAAAAAAATTTCTAGCAAGTATATCCTCCGTCTTCTTGACGCCAAAGTGTCCCATTAATCCTCCTCCATGCGCCTCCTGCAACAACAAAAGACGAACGAAGCTAGCTGGAATGCATAGCTTGTTAGCACGAAACACAAATCCATCATTAAGAACGAACTTGTTCCAAGTTCTCCCTTCCTTACAATTCTGCAATACATCTTTAAATTCAGCATCATGAACATATTGATCTTTGATGGTCTCCAAACCAAATATTTTAAAGTCAAGTTGTGAAAGCATAGTATAACGACGAGACAAGGCATCACCAATAACATTTTCTTTACCCTTCTTGTGTTTAATGACATAAGGGAAAGTATCAATGAATTCAACCCATTTAGCATGTCTACGGTTCAGTTTTGCTTGACTTTTAATGTGTTTCCAAGATTCATGATCAGAATGTATAACAATTCTTTGGGCCATAAATAATGTTGCCATGTTTCTAAGGTCCGAACAAGAGCATATAATTCTTTATCATAAGTAGAATAGTTCAGACTAGGCCCACTCAATTTTTCAGAAAAGTATGCAACAGGTTTTCCATCTTGTAATAACACACCTCCTAATCCAATTCCACTAGCATCACATTCAAGCTCAAAAGTCTTATTGAAATTAGGAAGTTGGAGTAAAGGAGCATGTGTCAACTTATCTTTCAATACCGTGAAGGCTTCTTCCTGTGCGGTACCCCAAACAAAAGGCACATCCTTCTTTGTAAGCTCGTTGAGAGGTGCAGCAATGGTGCTGAAATCTCTCACAAAACGCCTATAGAAACCAGCGAGGCCAAGGAAACTCCTCACTTGTGTGACCGTTTTGGGCTGCGGCCAACTCTCAATAGCTTCAATCTTGGCTTTATCAACTTCAATTCCCTGTGGAGTAACAACATAGCCAAGAAAAGATACTCGGTCGGTGCAAAAGGTGCACTTCCCAAGGTTTCCAAACAAACGTGCATCACGTAGAGCAATAAAAACAGCACGTAAATGTTCCAAATGTTCCTCCAAAGATTTGCTATAAATCAATATGTCATCAAAGTAAACTACCACAAATCGTCCAATGAAAGCACGTAAAACTTCGTTCATTAACCTCATGAAAGTACTAGGTGCATTAGTTAACCCAAAAGGCATGACTAACCACTCATATAATCCAAACTTAGTTTTAAATGCTGTTTTCCATTCATCACCCAATTTCATACGAATTTGATGGTATCCACTACGCAAATCAACTTTGGAGAATATTGTAGAGCCACTCAATTCATCAAGCATATCATCTAGCCTAGGAATAGGATGACGATAACGAATAGTAATATTATTAATGCCTCTACAATCAACGCACATACGCGACGTACCATCCTTTTTCGGCACTAAAATGATAGGAACAGCACAAGGACTAAGGGATTCGCGTATATAACCTTTGTCGAGCAGCTCTTGTACTTGACGCATAATCTCCTTCGTCTCCTCTGGATTGGTACGGTATGGTGCACGGTTGGGTAGCGAAGCACCGGGAATTAAGTCAATTTGATGCTCAATCCCTCGAATAGGTGGTAATCCCGGTGGCACGTCTTGTGGAAAGACGTCAGCGAACTCCTGCAAAATGTTAGTGACAGCAGGGGGCAAAGAGGAAGGCACGTCCTCGAATGAAAATAATGCCTCTTTGCACACAAAAGCATAGCAAACAGATTTGCTAAAATCTAGCTCATCAATATCAGATTTGGTGGCAAGTAAACATGCACTTTTCAATTTAATTTCAGAAACAACAGTAGATGGTTTATTATTAGGCTTCATTTGGTGCTCAAATTCTTTTGCCACAATCTGATTTTCACTCTTATTTGTCTCCTGTTTTGCTTTATTAGCTCTATTAATATCATCTTTCAAAATGGAATCAGGAGTCATAGGAAGCAAAGTAATATTTTTATCGTTATGAACAAGAGTATACTGATTGTTTCTACCATGGTGTACAGAATTTTTATCAAATTGCCATGGTCTACCAAGTAATAAGGAACATGCTTGCATAGGTACCACATCACAATCAACATAATCAGCATATGTAGAGATACTAAAATGCACACGAACAGTACGTGTTACCTTAACCTTGCCGCTGTTGTTGAACCATTGGATGTAGTAAGGATGTGGATGTGGTCTTGTGGTGAGAGATAGCTTCTCCACCATCTCCATGCTAGCCAAGTTATTGCAGCTCCCTCCATCTATGATCACGCGAACAGAACGTTCCTTCACAACTCCCTTTATATGGAACAAATTATGCCTTTGATTTTGCTCAGCTTGTGTAACCTGCACACTCAAAACACGTTGAGCAACTAAACATTCATACCTGTCAGCATCTTCAGGAGCCATGTATTGCGTCTCATGATCAGAATCGTCTCCACCGTGTTCTTCACGTGTAATAAGAGCCAAAGTCTCCTCAGCATAGTCACTAGCGGACTCATACCCACCATCCTCAGTAACAATCATCACACGCTTAGATGGGCATTCTCTCGCATAATGACCTCCACCCTTGCAACGTCGACAAATAATATCATGTGTTTGCCCTGTTGATGCCATGGATGAAGAAGAGCTCTTTGCAGGCCGAGAAGGTGTGCTTTTGGCAGATAGTGGTGATTGTGCCTGCTTTATTGTATCACGGTTGGAGGTGGCAGCCGACGGAGGCGCCGGTGTAGCAGAATGTGTGGAAGTAGATGATGCACGTGGTATCCATGATGAAGGTCGACCTACAGAAAAGTTAGTTCGCGCCAATGCCTGTCGATCCTGCACTTCACGTTCAGCTTTAGAAGCAAGATGGAATAAACGAGTGATATTAGTATACTCCTTATACTCTAGAATCGTCTGAATCTCTCTATTTAATCCACCCATAAAACGTGCAAGCATAGCTTCATTCTCCTCAACAATACCACATCTAATCATGCCAGTTTGTAATTTCTGATAATATTCTTCTACAAAAAATTTAATCCACCCATAAAACGCGCTGCAATTTTTGAAGTAATTCACGTTGATAATATGGTGGAACCCAACGAGTACGCATAGCAGTTTCCAAAGCAGCCCAAGTAGCCGGAATAGGATATAATCTACAATGCTCAGACCACCAAACACATGCAAAACTAGTGAATTCACAAACAGCAGCAGGAACACGTCTCTCCTCGGGATATTGTAAACATGTAAATCGTTGTTCAGTTTCTAACTCCCAAGTAAGATATATATCATGATGAGGACATCAATACCATTGTTACACCCACAGCCCTACTGTTACATATACTGGACCAATTAGTAGAGCTCGCGCATGCCAATTAAATTACCAGGTACTTTCGTTTCTTGATAATGATTCTAATGTTCATGAGATTATGATGCTGCCTAAATTGGATACATTTGTTTTGCTTACAAATGAAGGGCCTAGCTTGGAGAAGGATGAACATTGGAGCAAGAACACGCATGGAGTTGATGGCATGCGCAAGGGGATCAAGAACGGAGTTACAAGTGATGATTTCAGGACTTTAAAGCCGCCATAAGGAGTGCATGAAGCCTTGGATGAAATATACAAGATGCCACTTCATAATATTCGTCCATAGGCTATTCTAGGTGCTGCGTCACCTTATTAATGGGCCAGGCCCATGTAGTTTCGAAATACTTAAGTATAGGCTATTTTTAGAGTTCGTATGTGTGGGGAAACAAGAGTTAGGGTTGGTTTCGGACCCCACCCTCAAGGGCCACGAAATTCCCCCCTCTTCCTCCATATATACAGCCCTTAGGGCGTCGTTTAGACTTTGGGTTTTGTTTAGATCAAAAGTTTGCCATAGCTGCAACTTCGCGTACTTCATTTGTGTCCAACGACCAGACCAAGACGTCACAGAACCCCACCTTGATCAATAAAGCTTTCATCTTATATTCGCAATATCCAGATTGCAATCTTAGTTTCTTGCTTGTTCTTCGTTTGCTCGCAGGAAACAGACCCTCGTGGTCAGGTTGATCGTGCTCCGGCGTGGTCAATAACCCTCGGAAGTTGGTTTAGCGATTGCTAAGGCGCGACGTCTCGCACGTTCGTAGTCGGATCATCAAAGTCGACTCCCACAGAAAACGATAGCCACCATCTCATCGAAACATCGGGACCCTCGCCTCTATCATATCAGGAACATATCTACCCTCAAATGGTGGAATATTCAATTTTAGTTTAGGGAGATGGTCATGATCTCGTACCTGAGGGTGAGCCCTACCATTGCCATTATTTGCATGTGGACGACCTGGTGGTTGATGTGCTGGTGGTGGCACGTAGTTCTGATTTTGATCAACCTCATCCTCATAATCTCCCACATAATCATCCTCCTCCACATCAGCAGTAGGAGCCACAGAAGTATCAATAGCAGCACCAGCAGTTTGGCCTGACTGAAGAGGGACACGGCTCGCTCGGCGGAGGGCTGTTTCCCGACGTGGAGGTAGTCGATGTTGTTGCTGTTGTTGCAGAGGTGCGGCAGGAGCAGCCGGTGGTGGTGGTGGAAAACGCGAAAGCAATTCAGCAAACTTGTTATCGAGCTTTGTTTCAAACGTCTTCTCCATGCCATCTATCTTCTCCATGGCCTCTTCAAATCTGTTTATCACATCTTGCACCTGCCCACTCATCATTTGCTGAAACGTATCATGAAGCTCCTTGTTCGTCAAGGTTTCCCAGTCAGTCTCGTCGGCTTGTGATCCTGGCATGGTTAGCAGCAATAGAAACACACAAGAATATGATCCTATAGACTACTAACAAGTGGTGGTGGTGGCGGGTGTCACAAATCCGTCAAGCAAATCTCAAATTGTTACCAGTTCTTACCCAGCAGCAGGCGGTGATCGGCAACCGTTGTAGTCAAAACTCTCAAAAGCTTGGATAGAGCGATTGCCAGGCAGAGTCAAACGCACGACGTAGATGTATGTGGAGCTGGGAAGGCTTATAGTATGGTAGCAAAATGGGTCAGCAATAATCAATTCAGAGATGCAAAGTTGAATAAATGCTCAACGACGGTACTGTGCTGGTCCTAGGCTAGACCGTGCTAGAGACGCGAGCCTAGAACACTAACAAAATCACGGCGCTGCACATAAATAAGGGAAAAGCACACTCTGGAACTCTTTTTTTTCGCTCTTTTTTTGCGCTCCTCTTTTTTTTTCTTTTGCGAAAAATCACTATAATGGCGAGTGTCTCAAAACTCCTCCCTCGTGAAATCAGGGCAGTGACGGATGGGATGGGCACGGAATTTTTTTTCACTTTTTTTCGGAAATCAGGGCAGTGATGACGAAAAAGTGCGACAAAAAATCACTATGATGGTACGTGGCTCAAAAGACTCAAAAAAGCCTAAAAATAGGATAGGGAAAAAAATTTGCCCATGAAAAGTTTGGCCTAAAAACTGCCCGGGGGTCTCCAGACTCTTTTTTTTTCGAGACCTACGCAGGCAAGGAAACACGAATCAGAATTTAGATTGATCTCAAGAACAAACCTAATATGAGAAGAACTCGGATTGGTGGTGGATATATGGTTGTGGTATATGGCAGCGGTGGTGGTATATGGTAGCGGTGGTGGTATATGGATACAGATTGGTGGTGGTATATGGATACGGATTGGTGGTGGTATATGGATATGGATTCAGAGAGGTGGCAGATAAGCAAAAGTGGTAGATGGGCGATGATGATGGTGCGACGGCGGCGTGACAACTTATGACCAGAACTCGAAACTCTAAAAGACTAGACTCTAAGACCAGCAACTTGACACGACGATGCAACCGCAAATTCAACAAAGAAAAACCCTAAAAAGATTATGCAAAGGCTCAGATTGGTTCGGATATGATGAACTAACCCTAATTTTTTTCTGGCTTTTTCGTGGACTGTAGGTATGAAGAACAGACTCGATCTAATCTACGAAAAACTGTAAAATCTCACCGAGCAACCTGGAAATCTGATACCACTTGATAGAGGCTAAGGTGTCCCGATGTTTCGATGAGATGGTGGCTATCGTTTTCTGTGGGAGTCGACCTTGACGATCTGACTACGAACGTGCGAGACGTCGCGCCTTAGCAATCGCTAAACCAACTTCCGAGGGTTATTGACCACGCCGGAGCACGATCAACCTGACCACGAGGGTCTATTTCCTGCGAGCAAACGAAGAACAAGCAAGAAACTAAGATTGCAATCGGGATATTGCGAATATAAGATGAAAGCTTTATTGATCAAGGTGGGGTTCTGTGACGTCTTGGTCTGGTCGTTGGACACAAATGAAGTACGCGAAGTTGCAGCTATGGCAAATTTTTAATCTAAACAAAACCCAAAGTCTAAACGACGCCCTAAGGGCTGTATATATGGAGGAAGAGGGGGGAATTTCGTGGCCCTTGAGGGTGGGGTCCGAAACCAACCCTAACTCTTGTTTCCCCACACATACGGACTCTAAAAATAGCCTATACTTAAGTATTTCGAAATTACATGGGCCTGGCCCATTAATAAGGTGAGCAGCACCTAGAATAGCCTATGGACGAATATTATGAAGTGGCATCTTGTATATTTCGTCCAAGGCTTCATGCACTCCTTATGGCGGCTTCAAAGTCCTGAAATCATCACTTGTAACTCCGTTCTTGATCCCCTTGCGCATGCCATCAACTCCATGCGTGTTCTTGCTCCAATGTTCATCCTTCTCCAAGCTAGGCCCTTCATTTGTAAGCAAAACAAATGTATCCAACTTAGGCAGCATCATAATCTCATGAACATTAGAATCATTACCAAGAAACGAAAGTACCTGGTAATTTAATTGGCGTGCGCGAGCTCTAGTAATTGGTCCAGTATATGTAACAGTAGGGGCTGTGGGTGTAACAATGGTATTGATGTCCTCATCAGTTATTCACTTGCGAGATTGTGACAGCTCCCTCCATCGATGATGACCTTGACGGATCGTCCATTGATGCCGGCCTTGGTGTGGAATATGTGGCATCGTTGGTCTTCTTCTTGGTGATGTTGGAGAGTCAAGACTTTTGAGACAACAAGTGCGGGACTTGAGTCTTTATCACAAAAGACTTGTTCTTCTTCATTGTTCACTTGGCGGTACATGGCGACTTGCTCAAGTGCTTCCATTTCACCTTCACTCATGGAGTCATAAGTGCCATCGTCGTTGAAGACCATGGTCCGCTTGTTGGTGCACTCGTAGGACTCGTGGCCTCGGTCTCCGCAACTGAAACACTTGAAGGAACTCGTCTTGACGGTCTCATCGGTTGGGGTTGATGATGATGATGCTCTCGGCTTGAAGTTGCCCGTAGTAGGGTTGCTTGTAGTTGGCGAAGCTTTCTTGGAAGTCGACTTGTCGATGTTGGAAGTACAAGGTCTTGTAGTCGATGTTGGAGTCGTTGAAGCTTGGTTATTGGAGAAGCCGTAGGACTTGGATGAGAACTTGACATACTTGAAATCATCTTGCACTTGGCGCTCCGCTTTGGTAGCTTGGTGCACTAGCTCGATGAGATTTGAGTATGGTTGGAAGTCGGCGATCTTCTTGATAGGATGATTGAGTCCATTCAAGGAACGTGCCATTGTTAGCTCATCATCTTCCGTGACATTGGCTCGTACCATGGCAATCTCCATCTCCTTGTAGTACTCTTCAACGCTCTTGGTTCCTTGCTTGAGTTGTTGGAGTTTCTTGAAGAGGCGCGCTTGACGGAAACACACACGCAAAAAGATAAGTGGGGTTGTGCAACCAAGGATGAGCCAAAATGTGGAATCCACGAAAATGCTCTTGTTGCATGATAGAGGCGGGGTGTCCCGATCTTTCAATGAGATGATAAATATCTATTTGGTGAAGATGACTTTGACGATCCAACTACAAACGTGCACGACGTTGCGCCTTAGCAATCGCTAAACCAACTCCGAGAGGTTATTGACCACGCCGAAGCACAATCAACCTGACCACGAAGGTCTATTCCGGCAAGCAATCGAAGAACAAGCAAGAATATGATAAAAGCAATCTGAATATTTCAAGTATATATGAAGTATTGATAAAGGTGGGGATCCGTAAGCGGTCTTGGTCTGGTCGTTGGACACAAACGAAGTACACGAAGTTGCAATGGCTAACTTTTAACTAAACAAATCCCAAGGGAAAAGCTACTAGATGGATCTACTTATATAGGAGCAAGGGGTGTCAGCCTAGGAGGTGGTAGGACGTCCCAAGGCAGCCTAAAACTAACCCTAGGTCGTACAAGGCCAATGGGCCCAAGTGGAGGTGATGCAACACCTTTGGACTTGTTGTTTGACTCGGATTCTGCTGCAGTGTCCGATTGTTTCGTCGATATCTCAACGCTCCGGACGAATTTGACGGTGAATCCAATTGGGCTGGAAAGAGCACAAAATCTAGAATCCAAAAAAAAAGAATCACCCAATTCGGAGTCCGTATGAAAAAGTTGTTGGCGTTTTGAGTCAGGTATGTCTGTGCAGTCCGAATCTGAATCCAGAACGTGAGAGACTTGGACTCTATCTTCTCTTTGCCCAAAAGTGACGTGAGAGAACTTTTTGAACAACACTTAAACATCTCTTTATCCCTTATCTTCATATGTGAATTGTACAAATATCCCATACACCTGCAATTAGACAAAACAAGTGTGTGAAGTATTTTTGTTCTGGATAACATAAATAGATTATTGAATAGTTTGCACTAGAAATCACCTGACAAATATGCATGTATGCAATATTTTTGGTCGTATCCAAGGTATTCATGTCCTCATCATCCTCCCCTTTTTGAAAACAAAGTCGTCCTCGGCGTTGCTTAATCTGAAATGTGGCTAACAAAAGAGACAAGGTATACATGTTGTATATGTATATGTCATCCATTTTTACTTCCCTTGATTTTTGCACATATGACACTTGTATACATGAGTAACTTTCATAGATCATAAAATATAAAGCCAAAATATTATCATAAGTAGAAGGCATGAAAATATTGCAACTCAGTTTGCACATATAAGTGAAGCTCTTATTCCTATCAAAAGATTGACAATATTCATCATTAAACCATCCCAACATTGGTGAATAAACCTTACTTGCATCAAATTTACATGCTACAACATGCGTAAATAAGCAAACATGTAGTAAGTCATTGGACACAGAAACATCACCAAGATTCGAGGTCATATCAAAATGATTAAACATTGGTTCTTTTGCATCAATAGTTAATTCAATGGGTGCACTCAAAATTGTTGGTATTTCAGTTGTTTGACCACATGATGCATTCATGATAGTAACATGATTCTCTAAAATAGATGGCGTGCTCAAATCAACAAGTACCTCAACACATGATGTATTTAAGTTAATTAGGGATGCATCATTCTCATGTGAAGTTATATCATCAGTACCTTTACTGTTACCTTGTCGCAAAGACGTAGCTGATGTCGGTATGGACAATGACAATGTACCATACGCTTGAGATGATGTCGCACTCACAATCTAAGGTGTGGCTGCTCTAGTAGGTGCAACGGTGGAGGAATCAACCGATGGTAGTGAGCATGAGTTGGAATAGTAGTTGTTGTAGTCACCCAATGCATCCTCCTGTAACTGTCTCTCAAAGGTACAAGCACGAACATACATACCAGTAATGCAACGAGGAATATACCTAAATCTTGCCTGAATATCATGGTTCAAACCACCAAAAAATCTATTCATTGTATTATCCTCAGATTCTTCTATGTCACAATGATGCATATAAGATTTGAACTGTTGGTAGTAAGCATGAACAGTGTTATTGCCTTGTTTAAATTGTTCAAATTTGCGAAGCAATTCACGATGATAGTAAGGAGGGAAAAATTGTTGTCTCATTACATGTTTCAAATCTTTCCAAGTTGTGGGTTGGTTATCAATATTTTTCTTACAATGCACACTCCACCAAACAGAAGCAAAACCAGTAAATGCTCTAGTGGCAGCTCATACTCGCTCCAGTTCAGAAAAGTCATGGTAACTAAAAACTTGTTCTACTTCAAGCTCCCAATCTAGATAAATAGCAGGATTAAATCTACCCTCAAATGAGAGTAAAGAGATAACCTGACCATGTGCTTGTGTATGGTGTCCCAACTCTTGTGATGGTGAAGCTGTGTTCGTCGTCCAAGAACTTCTTTCTCCGGAACCTGTCATGAGTAGTAGAAACAAGAAACAAAATTCGAGAATAATGTTCCTATGAACAACTAGGATGTGGTTGTAACGTGCTCACAGTAAAGCAAATATCAATATTTTACAAGTTCTTACCATGCGACAGGTGGTGACAGGTAACCAGCGGTGTCAAATAACTCCGAAGATTGTGTAAAGCGATTGCCAGGGGAACATATGTATACACGGTGTAGAAATATGTGGAGCTGGGTTGGCTATATATGGTAGCAAAAGATTAACAATAATCAATTCAAAGATGCGATGTTGAATAAACGCTCAACGACGGTATTGTGCTGGTCCTAGGCTAGACCGGACTAGAGACGCGAGCCTAGAACACTAATGAGGTCACGGCATAGCACAACTAGCATCAACGAAGGATAACTAGCTCTGGACAGCAAGATATAAGTGAAGATCACAACGGCAATAAAGATAATGATGAATAACAACTACCAAACAGGATATATAACAACTCTCTCTTCAACTTTCCTCTTGAAAAGTTTGCTACTAACTCAAGTTTTCCAGTGCAAAAAGAATCACTCAATTCTGAATTGATATGAGGAGTCAAAGAATTTTAAAACTGGCCTGAAAAACTGGAACAAACTGTATGCGCGAACTTTGGAGGATAAAAAGACCTATTTAAAAGCTGATTTTGAGACGCCAAATATTGAACTAGCTTTTACAACTATTAAGATGCGTCTAGTCGCTAGCTTTAATTTGAGTACTTGTGGAGCCAAAACGGACTTTGTATGAGGAAGTTATGCCTGTTTTACTAAACAGTGCACAAAACAGATTCCAATCCGAATTCAACTACGAGATTGAGTCTAGATAGATCCGAATTTTGTTTTTTTTTCTTCTCTTTTTTTTCCTCACACTTTTTTTTCCTTTTTTTTCTCCGACTTTTTTTTTACTTTTCTTTTCTCTTTTTTTTCTCCGTCTTTTTTTTCTCCTTCTTTTTTTTTCTCTCTCGTTCCAAACAAACTAGATAAGATGCAGATTGGATCAAGCGAAGATGTGAATGATCTCTACTATGATTATGACAATGAACGGTGGGTAGCACGTGGTGGAAACTGATGGATGGCTGGTGGACAGCGGAAGGGATAACGATGCAGCGGCGGCATGACTAATGTGAAAAGAACTCGAAACTCTAAACGAAATAGACACTAAGACCAGCAAGTCGACACGACGATGCAACCGATAATTCAATAATTCATACAATGAAAAGAAAATTGCAAAGGCTCAGACTGGCTTGGACAAAGGATGAATAGATCTAACTTTTTTTGTGGCTTTTTCTTGGACAATAGGTAAGAAAATAAATCTAATCTAGGAAAACTGGAAATTCTCACCGAGCAACCTGAAAACTGATACCACTTGATAGAGGCAAAGGTGTCCCGTCTTTCGATGAGATGATGGATATCGCTTTGGTGGCAGTCGACTTTGACGATCCGACTACGAACGTGCGAGGACGTCGCGCCTTAGCAATCGCTAAACCAACTCCGAGAGGTTATTGACCACGCCGGAGCACGATCAACCTGACCACGAGGGTCTGTTTCCTGCGAGCAAACGAAGAACAAGCAAGAAACTGAGATTGCAATCTGGATATTACGAGTATATATGAAGTATTGATAAAGGTGGGGATCCGTAAGCGGTCTTGGTCTGGTCGTTGGACACAAACGAAGTACACGAAGTTGCAATGGCTAACTTTTAACTAAACAAATCCCAAGGGAAAAGCTACTAGATGGATCTACTTATATAGGAGCAAGGGGTGGCGGCCTAGGAGGTGGGAGGACGTCCCAAGGCAGCCTAAAACTAACCCTAGGTCGTACAAGGCCAATGGGCCCAAGTGGAGGTGATGCAACACCTTTGGACTTGTTGTTTGACTCGGATTCTGCTGCAGCATACGATTGTTTCGTCGATATCTCAACGCTCCGGACGAATTTGAAGGTGAATCCAATTGGGCTGGAAAGAGCACAAAATCTAGAATCCAACAAAAAAAATCACCCAATTCAGAGTCCGAATTAAAAAGTTGTTGGCGTTTTGAGTCAGGTATGTCTGTGCAGTCCGAATCTGAATCCAAAACGTGAGAGACTTGGACTCTATCTTCTCTTGGCCCAAAAGTGACGTGAGAGAACTTTTTGAACAACACTTAAACATCTCTTTCTCCCTTATCTTCATATGTGAATTGTACAAATATCCCATACACCTGCAATTAGACAAAACACAAAAGTGTGTGAAGTATTTTTGTTCTGGATAACATAAATAGATTATTGAATAGTTTGCACTAGAAATCACCTGACAAATATGCATGTATGCAATATTTTTGGTCGTATCCAAGGTATTCATGTCCTCATCATCCTCCCCTTTTTGAAAACAAAGCCGTACTCGGCGTTGCTTAATCTGAAATGTGGCTAACAAAAGAGACAAGGTATATATGTTGTATATGTATATGTCATCCATTTTTACTTCCCTTGATTTTTGCACATATGACACATGTATACATGAGTAACTTTCATAGATCATAAAATATAAAGCCAAAATATTATCATAAGTAGAAAGCATATAAGGTACACGGAAACACACACGCAAAAAGATAAGTGGAGTTGTGCAAACAAGGGTGAGCCAAAATGTGGAATCCACGAAAATGCTCTTGTTGCACAACACTAGAGAGACGCTAGCACGATTGCACGATAGGCGGATACAAGAACTTGTGCACAACCTACTTAGCAAAAATGTAAGGACTTCTATCCCAAATACTTTGTATGCAAGGTGTTGTTATGATATGATCCAAGATGATCGAGTATGACAATCTTAATGTTGTATGATGCTATGGTTCTTGCTTAAAACCTCTTTGCTTATCCTTCCTCTTTGCTTAAAAGCTTGTTCGGCTCTTTGATGTTTGAGCTCTTTTCTCATGCAATGCTTGACGAACCAAGATAGCAAGTGAGTATGCGATGACAACTATGTGACACAAGAGATGATACCAATATAGGCAACAATGATGTATGTATGCTATGGGAAGTATGATCACTAATGTGCACAAGTCTTATTGCCGGCAATACTCAATGGCTAGTCTCGATGGGTAAGCAACGCAAGGGAGTAAGGCTATGATGGCTGTCAATGTAATGGCAAGAGTGATATGTCCAATACCAAGATGAGGTTACCGGTCTTGCTTCCGGTATGGTGTCAAAATGGTGGCACGAATACCAAGTCGTAGTCGAGGTGGTCGTTGTTGATGACGCGTCCGTGGCGAAAATGAGCAACGGTGATGTCGATGTCGAACCGTACCTAGATAGCTGAAACACAAAAGGATACGGTATCGCAACTCAAATTCTCAAACCTCAAAGTAGCAATTGTGTCAGAGAGCGTCCAAAAATAGTTGGGTTATGCGGAAATGGTGGAGGTATGCGGAAGTATATATGGTATATGGTGAGCACCGGAACAAAATTTGGTGGAATTTGGGCGGAGATGTGGAAGTAGTGCAAACTTTCTGTCGAAGCCGGAAGTTCCGGGCAAGACGGAGGGTCCGGTGTCCGGAGGTTCCGGGGGATGTCCGAAGGTCCGGGGGCCGGAATGTCCGGGCTGGAAGTTCCGGTGGTCGGGATTCTGCCAAGAACAGAGACTTGGGGATCGTGGATTTGGGCGGAAAAACTTGGGGAAAATCCCAAATCCGAAGGGGAAAAAGAAGAAATCGGAGGAAAAGAAGGTGGGGAGGCTAGATCTACGAGCCACACACAAACTTCACGGATCAAAACCAACAAAATCTCAACACACGAACAAATCACAAAAAAAAATTTAGGCCTATTTTTGGTCGGGATTTTCGGATTAGGACGAAAAACAACAAAAGTAGGCTAGAAACACAACGGGGAGGCTCCGAAATTGTGATCAACGTGGCTCTAGATACCAAGATGTAGGGTAGAACCCTAGTGGCCCGATATTTCATGAAAGTTGCGGATCCCCCGAAGAACACGATGAACGCAAAGAGGGGAAGAAGGAAAATCGGGGGAAAACACAAGGGGAAGCACAAGAGGAACACTCAAACTAACAAGAACAAGTCACACATGTGCTAGATCCTCGGGTACATAGAACGATACACGAATCCACGGACAACTAAGCACGATACAAAAGGGTAGCCGGTACTTCTCCGTGAGGAGGTCTTGAATCCACAAGGGGATCTTCCCGTAAACGGGTCTTGAATCCAAGGTGGATCTTCTCCGTAGAGGGGCCGCGGCCTCTCTCGTGGAGTAGATCCGATATAGATGAGCAATGCTCTATCTCTCAATGAACTAAACCAATGCTAACCCTAGAAAGTTGTACGGGATAGAGTATCTATAGTCTAGGTGACGAAAGGGTACACGGGCCTCGGCCCAAGTGGCTGCGCGCGGGCAGGGCTGGAAGTTCCGGGCTAGGCCGGAAGTTCTGGGCGCCGGAGGTTCCGGGGAGGGTCCGGCCTAACTAGAGAGTTGGCGCGGTGGAGATGTGCTGGCATCCGAGGGCCGGAAGGTCCGGGCAGGCCGGAGGTTCCGGGCGCCGGAAGGTCCAGGACGGGGTCCGGGATAACCCGAAAGTTGGCATGCCTGGGCTGGTCGAAGTCATCGGCGGCCGGAAGCTCCGGGTCAGCCGGAAGGTCCGGGGGCTGGAAGTTCCGGGCTCTGGCCAGAAGTTTCGGGCTGTCTAGAGTGTTGACGCCTGTCTCTTCTTCTACAGTCCTCAGCTCTGAGTCTTGAGCGTTGTACCTGGTGACACATAGTATCTCGTACTTAGGCAGTAGCCATGTCTCACTTGAAGAGGGGGAAAACTCAAGTAGGAGTGATGTCACCTCAGATTGAATAGCACGTGCCCTAGCCCTTGTCGTTGCTCCACTTGGAGCTTGGATAGTTGAGGTGGCGTCCATGTGGATGGTCGTGGGATGCTCCGCATCATCTCCCCTCCCTTGGGGACGATCCGTCCTCGGATCCAATTCTTCATCACCATGGAAGGGAGAGAGATCTTTGATGTTGAAGATGTCGCTCACGTTGTATTTGTCCCGTGGGAGGTCGATCATGTAAGCATTGTCGTTGTAGCGTGCGAGCACCTTGAAGGGTCCATCGGCTCGAGGTCGAAGCTTAGACTTGTGCTCTTGTGGAAAGCGCTCCTTGCGAAGGTGTAGCCACACGAGATCACCAATGTTGAAGACCATAGGTTGCTTGTTGACGTTGAGCTTGGTCGCAAGGCGTTGTACTTGGCGCTCGATGGTGTTTCTTGTATCTTCATGCACCTTCTTGATATGGGTCGCTCGTGCACTTGCGTCCAAATTGATTCGCTCTTGGAGTGGTAGAGGTAGAATATCCAATGGTGACAAAGGGTTAAATCCGTAGACGACCTCGAAAGGGGACTTGCCGGTTGTTGAGTGTCTTGCTCGGTTGTAGGCGAACTCGGCGATGGGTAGACACTCCTCCCACTCCTTGATGTTCTTCTTGATGAGTACTCAAAGTAGAGCGGAGAGTGTGCGGTTTGTCACCTCCGTTTGGTCGTCGGTTTGAGGATGGTATGCCGTGGAGAAGAGTAGCTTGATTCCGAGCTTGGCGCATAGGGTCTTCCAAAAGTTGCTAAGGAACTTGACGTCGCGGTCCGAGACGATAGTCTTTGGCACACCATGTAGACACAATATTTCCCTACAAAAGAGATTAGCCACATGTGAAGCATCATCTATCTTGTTACAAGGAAGAAAGTGTGCCATTTTTTAGAAACGGTCCACAATGACAAATATGGAATCTTTCCCATTGCGAGTCCTAGGCAAACCAAGTACAAAGTCCATGGTAATGTCTTCCCAAGGTTGGTATGGAATCGGTAAAGGCATATAGAGACCATGAGATTGAGCTTTGGACTTAGCTTTGCGACATGTAGAACACCGGTTGGTGAAGCGATTGACGTCCCAAAACATCTTTGGCCAAAAGTAGCTCTTCGAGAGCGTGGCGAACATCTTATCGCGTCCGTAGTGTCCCATTAAGCCTCCTCCATGAGATTCCTGCAGAAGCAACAAACGAAGCGAGGACTCGGGAATGCAAAGTTTGTTAGCTCTCATAAGGTAGCCATCTTTGATGTAATAGCGTTCCCAAGATGTATTCGACAAACACTTGGCATAAGGAATGGCAAAAGTTGTATCATGCTCATATAAGTCTTTTATATGCTCGAAGCCAATGACATCTAACTCGAGTTGCGTGACAAGCATGCAAATGCGGGAAAGAGCATCCGCTACTATGTTTTCTTTACCTTTGATGTACTTGATGACATATGGAAAAGACTCAATAAATTCACTCCATTTAGGATAACGCTTGTTCAACTTAGTTTGTCCCTTAAGATACTTGAGAGTCTCATGATCGGTATGAATGATAAATTCATGGGGACGAAGGTAGTGTTCCCATTCATGCAAAACGCGGACTAAAGCATATAGCTCTTTGTCATAGATGGGGTAGTTGAGTTGCGCTCCGGAAAGTTTCTCACTAAAGTAAGCTATGGGGCGCTTCTCTTGCGTTAACACACCTCCTATGCCATTACCACTAGCATCGCAATGAATTTCAAAAGGTTTGTCGAAGTTGGGTAAAGCAAGCACGGGAGCATGAGTAAGCAAATTCTTAAGCTCATTGAATGCGGTATCTTGGGATGGTCCCCAAACAAAAGGCGCATTCTTCTTGCTCAAAGCATGCAAAGGCGAAGAATGGTGCTAAAATCCTTTACAAAGCAACGATAGAAACCCGCAAGGCCAAGGAAACTGCGCACTTGATGCAAGTTGGTTGGTTGCGGCCAAGTCTTAATAGCATTGATCTTGGACTCATCTACAAGAACACCCTTAGAAGAGACAACAAATCCTAAGAAAACTAGCTTATCAACACCAAAAGTCATTTCTCCATATTAGCATAGAGATGCTCTTTCCTAAGAGTTTGCAAAATGGTGCACACATGGGTGACATGCTCTTGGATAGATTTGCTAAACACAAGAATATCATCAACGTAGACCACAACAAATATACCAATGTAAGCGCGAAAGACATGATTCATGAGGCGCATAAAAGTGCCCGGTGCTTCCGAAAGACCCATAGGCATGACTAACCACTCATACAAACCAAACTTGGTTTTGAAGGCGGTTTTCCATTTATCACCCTCTTGTATGCGGATTTGATAGTAACCACTCTTAAGATCAATTTTGGAAAATATAGTGGCACCGCTAAGCTCATCAAGCATATCATCTAGGCGTGGAATGGGATACCTATAACGAATGGTGATAGCATTGATAGGTATACAATCGGAGCACATGCGAAAACTACCGTCACGTTTTGGCACAAGAATGACCGGAATGGCACAAGGGCTCAAACTTTCACGCACATGTCCATGGTCTATAAGATGTTTTACTTGCCTTTGAATTTCTTTGGTTTCTTCGGGGTTGAGGCGGTAGGGAGCTTTGTTTAAAAGTGGTGCTCCGGGGATGAGGTCGATTCGGTGCTCAATGCCTCATAGAGGAGGTAGTCCCGGAGGTAGCTCATTGGGAAAAACATCTTGAAATTCCTGCAAAAGAGAAGACAACACTAGAGGAAGAGTGTGAGAGGTGTTAGTTTGTGGTGCATTGTCCTTGCACACGATGATGTAGTGTAGGACACTAGATGGGTTCTCACACACTTCTCTCATCTCACGTTTGGTGGCAATTAGAACTAGGTTCTTGTTTTCGCTCATCGTGGAGGCACTCAATTTGGGCTTGTGGCACTCAATCTCTTTTTGGTGGCTCACTCTCTCACCATTCTCTCCATGATGGGTGGTATGCTTGTCGGCGATCACTTGACTTGGCGACATTGGACGGAGGGCGTACAACTCGCCCTTCATCTTGAAGATATAGTGGTTCGTTCGACCGTTGTGGACGACTCCTCTATCAAATTGCCATGGCCGTCCAAGGAGAAGATGACAAACGGTCATTGGAACGACGTCGCACTCCAAGGTGTCTTCGTAGGCGCCGATCTTGAAGGAGTATTGTACTCGGTGCTCGACTTGGATGGTGCCGGAGTCACGAAGCCATTGCACTTTGTATGGATGAGGATGCTTCGTCTTGGGCAATTGGAGCTTGGAGCAAAGTTATTCACTTGCGAGATTGTGACAACTCCCTCCATCGATGATGACCTTGATGGATCGTCCATTGATGCCGGCCTTGGTGTGGAATATGTGGCATCGTTGGTATTCTTCTTGGTGATGTTTTAGAGTCAAGACTTTTGAGACAACAAGTGCGGGACTTGAGTCTACATCACAAAAGACTTGTTCTTCTTCATTGTTCACTTGGCGGTGCATGGCGACTTGCTCAAGTGCTTCCATTTCACCTTCACTCAAGAAGTCATAAGTGCCATCGTCGTTGAAGACCATGGTCCGCTTGTTGGTGCACTCGTAGGACTTGTGGCCTCGGCCTCCGCAAGTGAAACACTTGAAGGAACTCGTCTTGACGGTCTCATCGGTTGGGGTTGATGATGATGATGCTCTCGGCTTGAAGTTGCCCGTAGTAGGGTTGCTTGTAGTTGGCGAAGCTTTCTTGGAAGTCGACTTGTCGATGTTGAAAGTACAAGGTCTTGTAGTCGGTGATGAGGACATCAATACAATTGTTACACCCACAGCCCCTGCTGCTATACATACTGGACCAATTACTAGAGCTCGTGCACGCCAACTAAAGTACCAGGTACTTTCGTTTCTTGGTAATGATTCTAATGTTCATGAGAATATGATGATGCCTAAATTGGATACATTTGTTTTGCTTACAAATGAAGGGCCTAGCTTGGAGAAGGATGAACATTGGAGCAAGAACAAGCATGGAGATGATGGCATGCGCAAGGGGAACAAGAACGGAGTTACAAGTGATGATTTCAGGACTTTGAAGCCACCATAATGGGTGCATGAAGCCTTGGACGAAATATACAAGATGCCACTTCATAAATTTCGTCCCGAGGCTATTTTAGGTGCTGCATCACCTTATTATTGGGCCAGGCCCATGTAATTTCGAAATACATAAGTATAGGCTATTTTTAGAGTACGTATGTGTGGGGAAACAAGAGATAGGGTTGATTTCGGACCCCTCCACCAAGGGCCACGAAATTCCCCCCCTCTTCCTCCATATATACAGCCCTTAGGGCATCGTTTAGACTTCGGGTTTTGTTTAGATTAAAAGTTCGCCATAGCTGCAACTTCGCGTACTTCGTTTGTGTTCAACGACCAGACAAAGGCGTCACAGAACCCCACCTTGATCAATAAAGCTTTCATCTTATATTCGCAATATCCAGATTGCAATCTCAGTTTCTTGCTTGTTCTTCGTTTGCTCGCAGGAAACAGACCCTTGTGGTCAGGTTGATCGTGCTCCGGCGTGGTCAATAACCTCTCGGAGTTGGTTTAGCGATTGCTAAGGCGCGACGTCCTCGCACGTTCGTAGTCGGATCGTCAAAGTTGACTTCCACCAAAGAGATATCCATCATCTCATCGAAAGACGGGACACCTTTGCCTCTATCAGTCGGTGTTGGAGTCGTTGAAGCTTGGTTATTGGAGAAGCCGTGGGACTTGGATGAGAACTTGGCATACTTGAAATCATCTTGCACTTGGCGCTCCGCTTTGGTAGCTTGGTGCACTAGCTTGATGAGATTTGAGTATGGTTGGAAGTCGGCGAGCTTCTTGATACGATGATTGAGTCCATTCAAGGAACGTGCCATTGTTTGCTCATCATCTTTCTGACATTGGCTCGTACCATGGCAATCTCCATCTCCTTGTAGTACTCTTCAACGCTCTTTATTCCTTGCTTGAGTTGTTGGAGTTTCTTGAAGAGGTCGCGGTTGTAGTAGGTAGGCACGAAGCGTGCTCTCATGACATCCTTCATTTGTTCCCAAGTAGTGATGGGTGGTTCACCTCTTGCCTCATGGCGCTCTATGATTTGTTCCCACCAAATGGGGACATAGTCTTGGAACTCAAGGGATGCCATCGCGATCTTCTTCTCTTCTTCATAATTATGCAAACGGAAGATCTTATCAAATTTCAATGCCTATGAAAGGTATTCTTCAGGATCGTTGCTTCCATTGAACTTGGGCATGGTGAACTTGAGCTTGCCGTAGTGTTTCTCTTCATTGTGTTGGGGTCGGGGATGATGACGCCCATGTTGTAGATGATTGTTCAACTCGTGGTGCTCTTGTCGCGGAGGGTTGTCAACCTCGTGTTGCTCTTGTCGCGGAGGGTTCCCATTGTTTTCAAGCTCTTGATGAACTTGATGGTCTTGGCGAGCTTGTGGAGCAGCGCGTCGAGCTCGAGGAGGAATTAGACGATGCATGCGAGCTTGAAGTCGTCGTTCGTGAATTTCTTCGCGAAGTGCTTCCTCTTCTTCACGGGCTTGACGGCCTCGGTCGGCAACGACTCGACTCGCATCGCGTAGAGCTTGTTGCGCCTCAAGTGCTTGAGCGTCATGGAGTTGTTGTTCTTTATGTTGAGCCTCGGCACCTTGTGCATTTTGGTGTAGACACGCGCGTTCTTCCTCTTCATGTTGGCATTGTTGTTGTCGTTCTCGAGCTAGCGCAAAGGCTTCTTCGGCTTGACATCGTAGGTGCTCTTGAGAGTTGGTGTCCCGACATGGATTGAGGTTTGCTTGACGGTCGGTGCGTGCGGCTCGACGAAGAGTGTTCGATGTCGGTGTACTTGAGTCGGAGATGGTAAAGTCGGAATGGCGACTTGAACGGCTCCTTCTTGAAGTGGAAGAAGAGCGGTTGAGCAACAAAGCGCGAATCTCGTCCTTCCTTGCATCATTCTCTTCCTTGTGATCATCGAGCTTGTGGTCAAAGTAGTCCCTTGTACGTTGCTCAGAAAGTCATAAGTCGGCGGCAAGGTTGTCGATGCATTCACTCATAGCTTTTTGCTCTTGATGCAAAGCATGTTGTGCACCAAAGAGGTGACTCTTGGTGACGAAGGAGTTCATGTCGTCGTCTTGCTCCATGAAGAGTGGGTTGCTAGAAGTACTTGGCCTATCCATAATTCGAAGACAAATGTGAGTGGTAGAAAGAGAAGAACGAGTACCAAATGTACCTTGACCGAAGTTGAAAGTGGATCGAGGATCACTCCAATGTAGGACAAGGAAATAGCGCAATTGGTACGAGTTCTTGTCCGTTTCTCACACCTACGCAAGTAAAAGCTTTTGGTGGAGCTTGGTTAGGATGGTGGCACAAAATTTGATGTAATTGTAAGTGAGCTTCAATAATGTTGGAAAAGATTCGCAAGATGCAATGTAACAAGTAGACCAAGCATATAAGGTACACGGAAACACACACGCAAAAAGATAAGTGGAGTTGTGCAACCAAGGGTGAGCCAAAATGTGGAATCCACGAAAATGCTCTTGTTGCACAACACTAGAGAGACGCTAGCACGATTGCACGATAGGCGGATACAAGAACTTGTGCACAACCTACTTAGCAAAAATGTAACGACTTCTATCCCAAATACTTTGTATGCAAGGTGTTGTTATGATATGATCCAAGATGATCGAGTATGACAATCTTAATGTTGTATGATGCTATGGTTCTTGCTTAAAAGCTCTTTGCTTATCCTTCCTCTTAGCTTAAAAGCTTGTTTGGCTCTTTGATGTTTGAGCTCTTTTCTCATGCAATGCTTGACGAACCAAGATAGCAAGTGAGTATGCGATGACAACTTTGTGACACAAGAGATCATACCAATATAGGCAACAATGATGTATGTATGCTATGGGAAGTATGATCACTAATGTGCACAAGTCTTGTTGCCGGCAATACTCAATGGCTAGTCTCGATGGGTAAGCAACGCAAAGGAGTAAGGCTATGATGGCTATCAATGTAATGGCAAGAGTGATATGTCCAATACCAAGATGAGGTTACCGGTCTTGCTTCCGGTATGGTGTCAAAATGGTGGCACGAATACCAAGTCATAGTCGAGGTGGTCGTTGTTGATGATGCGTCCGTGGCGAAAATGAGCAGCAGTGATGTCTTTGTCAAACCGTACCTAGATAGGCGAAACACAAAAGGATATGGTACCGCAACTCAAATTCTCAAACCTCAAAGTAGCAATTGTGTCGGAGAGCGTCCAAAAATAGTTGGGTTATGCAGAAATGGTGGAGGTATGCGGAAGTATATATGGTATATGGTGAGCACCGGAGCAAAATTTGGTGGAACTTGGGCGGAGATGTGGAAGTAGTGCAAACTTTCTGTCGAAGCCGGAAGTTCCGGGCAAGACGGAGGGTCCGAGGTCCGGAGGTTCCGGGGAAGGCCGGAAGGTCCGGGGGCCAGAATGTCCGGGCTGGACCGGAAGTTCTGGTGGTCGGGATTCTGCCAAGAACAGAGACTTGGGGATCGTGGATTTGGGCGGAAAAACTTGGGGAAAAGCCCAAATCCGAAGGGGAAAAAGAAGAAATTGGAGGAAAAGAAGGTTGGGAGGCTAGATCTACGAGCCACACACAAACTTCACGGATCAAAACCAACAAAATCTCAACACACGAACAAATCACAAAAAAAAATTGGGGCTATTTTTGGTGGGGATTTTTGGATTAGGACGAAAAACAACAAAATTAGGCTAGAAACACAACGGGGAGGCTCCGAAATCGTGATCAATGTGGCTTTAGATACCAAGATGATGTAGGGTATAACCCTAGTGGCCCGATCTGATGAGGACATCAATACCATTGTTACACCCACATCCCCTACTGTTACATATACTGGACCAATTACTAGAGCTCGTGCACGCCAATTAAATTACCAGGTACTTTCGTTTCTTGGTAATGATTCTAATGTTCATGAGATTATGATGCTGCCTAAATTGGATACATTTGTTTTGCTTACAAATGAAGGGCCTAGCTTGGAGAAGGATGAACATTAGAGCAAGAACACGCATGGAGTTGATGGCATGCGCAAGGGGATCAAGAACGAAGTTACAAGTGATGATTTCAGGACTTTGAAGCCGCCATAAGGAGTGCATGAAGCCTCGGACGAAATATACAAGATGCCACTTCATAATATTCGTCCATAGGCTATTCTAGGTGTTGCTCACCTTATTAATGGGCCAGGCCCATGTAATTTCGAAATACTTAAGTATAGGCTATTTTTAGAGTCCGTATGTGTGGGGAAACAAGAGTTACGGTTGGTTTCGGACCCCACCCTCAAGGGCCACGAAATTCCCCCCTCTTCCTCCATATATACAGGCCTTAGGGCGTCGTTTAGACTTTGGGTTTTGTTTAGATTAAAAGTTCGCCATAGCTGCAACTTCGTGTACTTCGTTTGTGTCCAACGACCAGACCAAGACGTCACAGAACCCCACCTTGATCAATAAAGCTTTCATCTTATATTCGCAATATCCCTATTGCAATCTCAGTTTCTTGCTTGTTCTTCGTTTGCTCGCAGGAAACAGACCCTCGTGGTCAGGTTGATCGTGCTCCGGCGTGGTCAATAACCCTCGGAAGTTGGTTTAGCGATTGCTAAGGCGCGACGTCTCGCACGTTCGTAGTCGGATCATCAAGATCGACTCTCACAGAAAACGATAGCCACCATCTCATCGAAACACCCCGCCTCTATCAAGTGGTATCAGATTTCTAGGTTGCTCGGTGAGATTTTGCAGTTTTTCGTAGATTAGATCGAGTCTGTTCTTCATACCTACAGTCCACGAAAAAGCCAGAAAAAAATTAGGGTTAGTTCATCATATCCGAACCAATCTGAGCCTTTGCATAATCTTTTTAGGGTTTTTGCTTTGTTGAATTTGCGGTTGCATCGTCGTGTCAAGTTGCTGGTCTTAGAGTCTAGTCTTTTAGAGTTTCGAGTTCTGGTCATAAGTTGTCACGCCGCCGCCGCACCATCATCATCGCCCATCTACCACTCTTGCTTATCCGCCACCGCTCTGAATCCATATTCATATACCACCACCAATCCGTATCCGTATACCACCACCAATCTGTATCCATATACCACCACCGCTACCATATACCACCACCGCTGCCATATACCAGAACCATATATCCACCACCAATCCGAGTTCTTCTCATATTAGGTTTGTTCTTGAGATCAATCTAAATTCCGATTCGTGTTTCCTTGCCTGCGTAGGTCTCGAAAAAAAAGAGTCTGGAGACCCCCGGGCAGTTTTTAGGCCAAAATTTTCACGGGCAAATTTTTTTCCCTATCCTATTTTTAGGCTTTTCTGAGTCTTTTGAGCCACGTGCCATCATAGTGATTTTTTGTCGCACTTTTTCATCGTCGCTGCCCTGATTTCCGAAAAAAAAGTGAAAAAAAAATTTCGTGCCCATCTTATCAGTTTGACGAGGGAAGAGTTTTGAGACACTCGCCATTATAGTGATTTTTCGCAAAAAAAAAGGAGCGCAAAAAAAGAGCGAAAAAAATAGTTCCAGAGTGTGCTTTTCCCTTATTTACGTGCAGCGCCGTGATTTTGTTAGTGTTCTAGGCTCGCGTCTCTAGCACGGTCTAGCCTAGGATCAGCATAGTACCGTCGTTGAGCGTTTATTCAACTTTGCATCTCTGAATTGATTATTGCTGACCCTTTTTGCTACCATACTATAAGCCTTCCCAGCTCCACATACATCTACGTCGTGCGTTTGACTCTCCCTGGCAATCGCTCTATCCAAGCTTTTGAGAGTTTTGACTATAACGGTTGCCGATCACCGCCTGCTGCTGGGTAAGAACTGGTAAGAATTTGAGATTTGCTTGACGGATTTGTGACACCCGCCACCACCACCACTTGTTAGTAGTCTGTAGGATCATATTCTTGTGTGTTTCTATTGCTGCTAACCATGCCAGGATCACAATCCGACGAGACTGACTAGGAGAACTTGACGAACAAGGAGCTTCATGATACGTTTCAGCAAATGATGAGTGTACAGGTGCAAGATGTGATAAACAGATTTGAAGAGGCCATGGAGAAGATAGATGGCATGGAGAAGACGTTTGAAACAAAGCTCGATAACAAGTTTGCTGAATTGCTTTCGCGTTTTCTACCACCACCACCGGCTGCTCCTGCCGCACCTCTGCAACAACAGCAACAACACCGACTACCTCCACGTCGTGAAACAGCCCTCCGCCGAGCGAGCCGTGTCCCTCTTCAGTCGGGCCAAACTGTTGGTGCTGCTGTTTATACTTCTGTGGCTCCTATTGTTGATGTGGAGGAGGATGATTATGTGGGAGATTATGGGGATGAGGTTGATCAAAATCAGAACTATGTGCCACCACCAGCACATCAACCACCAGGTCATCCACATGCAAATAATGGCAATGGTAGGGCTCACCCTCAGGTACGAGATCATGACCATCTCCCTAAACTAAAATTGAATATTCCACAATTTGAGGGTAGATATGTTCCTGATATATATCTTACTTGGGAGTTAGAAACTGAACAACGATTTACATGTTTACAATATCCCGAGGAGAGACGTGTTCCTGCTGCTGTTTGTGCATTCACTAGTTTTGCATGTGTTTGGTGGTCTGAGCATTGTAGATTATTTCCTATTCCGGCTACTTGGGCTGCTTTGAAAACTGCTATGCGTACTCGTTGGGTTCCACCATATTATCAACGTGAATTACTTCAAAAATTGCAGCGCTTAAGACAGGGAAAAAATTCTGTAGAAGAATATTATCAGGAATTACAAACTGGCATGATTAGATGTGGTATTGTTGAGGAGAATGAAGCTATGCTTGCACATTTTATGGGTGGATTAAATAGAGATATTCAAACGATTCTAGAGTATAAGGAGTATACTAATATCACTCGTTTATTCCATCTTGCTTGTAAAGCTGAACGTGAAGTGCAGGATCGACAGGCATTGGCGCGGACTAACTTTTCTACAGGTCGACCTTCATCATGGACACCACGTGCATCATCTACTTCCACACGTTCTGCTACACCGGCGCCTCCGTCGGCTGCCACCTCCAACCGTGATACAATAAAGCAGGCACAATCACCACTATCTGCCAAGAGCACACCTTCTGGGCCTGCAAAGCGCTCTTCTTCATCCATGGCATTAACAGGGCAAACACATGATATTATTTGTCGACGTTGCAAGGGTGGAGGTCTGATGAGGACATCAATACAATTGTTACACCCGCAGCCCCTGCTGCTATACATACTGGACCAATTACTAGAGCTTGTCCACGCCAACTAAATTACCAGGTACTTTCGTTTCTTGGTAATGATTCTAATGTTCATGAGAATATGATGCTGCCTAAATTGGATACATTTGTTTTGCTTACAAATGAAGGGCCTAGCTTGGAGAAGGATGAACATTGGAGCAAGAACAAGCATGGAGATGATGGCATGCGCAAGGGGAACAAGAACGGAGTTACAAGTGATGATTTCAGGACTTTGAAGCCACCATAATGGGTGCATGAAGCCTTGGATGAAATATACAAGATGCCACTTCATCAATTTCGTCCCGAGGCTATTTTAGGTGCTGCGTCACCTTATTATTGGGCCAGGCCCATGTAATTTCGAAATACATAAGTATAGGCTATTTTTAGAGTCCGTATGTGTGGGGAAACAAGAGATAGGGTTGATTTCGGACCCCTCCACCAAGGGCCACGAAATTCCCCCCTCTTCCTCCATATATACAACCCTTAGGGCATCGTTTAGACTTTGGGTTTTGTTTAGATTAAAAGTTCGCCATAGCTGCAACTTCGCGTACTTCGTTTGTGTTCAACGACCAGACAAAGGCGTCACAGAACCCCACCTTGATCAATAAAGCTTTCATCTTATATTCGCTATATCCAGATTGCAATCTTAGTTTCTTGCTTGTTCTTCGTTTGCTCGCAGGAAACAGACCCTCGTGGTCAGGTTGATCGTGCTCCGGCGTGGTCAATAACCTCTCGGAGTTGGTTTAGCGATTGCTAAGGCGCGACGTCCTCGCACGTTCGTAGTCGGATCGTCAAAGTCGACTTCCACCAAAGCGATATCCATCATCTCATCGAAAGACGGGACACCTTTGCCTCTATCAAGTGGTATCAGATTTCCAGGTTGTTCGGTGAGATTTTACAGTTTTTCGTAGTTTAGATCGAGTCTGTTCTTCATACCTACAGTCCACGAAAAAGCCACACAAAAAATTTAGGGTTAGTTCATCATATCCGAACCAATCTTAGCCTTTGCATAATCTTTTTAGGGTTTTGCTTTGTTGAATTTGCGGTTGCATCGTCGTGTCTAGTTACTGGTCTTAGAGTCTAGTCTTTTAGAGTTTCGAGTTCTGGTCATAAGTTGTCACGCCGCCGCCGCACCATCATCATCGCCCCTGCCATCTACCACCACCGCTTATCCGCCACTGCTTCGAATCCGTATCCATATACCACCACCGCTGTCATATACCACCACCGCTGTCATCTACCAACATATATCCACCACCAATCCGAGTTCTTGTCATACTAGGTTTGTTTTCGAGATCCATCTAGATTCCGATTCGTGTTTCCTTGCCGGAGTAGGTTTCGAAAAAAAAAGAGCGAAAAAAAATTCTAGAGTGTGCTTTTCCCTTGTTTACGTGCCGCGCCGTGATTTTGTTGGTGTTCTAGGCTCGAGTCTCTAGCATAGTCTAGCCTAGGACCAGCACAGTACCGTCATTGAGCGTTTATTCAACTTTGCATCTCTGAATTGATTATTGCTGACCCTTTTTGCTACCATATTATAAGCCTTCCCAGCTCCACATACATCTACGTCGTGCGGTTGACTCTCCCTGGTAATCGCTCTATCCAAGCTTTGAGAATTTTTAACTACACCGGTTGCCGATCACCGCCTGCTGCTGGGTAAGAACTGGTAAGAATTTGAGATTTGCTTGACGGATTTGTGACACCCACCACCACCTCTTGTTAGTAGTCTGTAGGATCATATTCTTGTGTGTTTCTATTGCTGCTAACCATGCCAGGATCACAAGCCGACGAGACTGACTGGGAGAACATGACGAATAAGGATTTGCATGATAAATTTCAGCAAATGATGAGTGGACAGGTGCAAGATGTGCTAAACAGATTTGAAGAGGCCATGGAGAAGATAGATGGCATGGAGAAGACGTTCGAAACAAAGCTCGATAACAAGTTTAATGAATTGCTCGTGCGTCTTCCACCACCACCACCCGCTGCACCTAACGCACCTCTCCAACAACAACAACAACGACTACCTCCACGTCGCGAAACAGACCTCCGCCGAGCGAGCCGTGTTCCTCTTGCATTTGGCCAAACTGTTGGTGCTGCTGTTGATACTTCTGTGGCTCCTGCTGCTGATGCGGAGGAGGATGATTATGTGGGAGATTACGAGGATGAGGTTGCTCAAAATCAGAACTACGTGCAACCACCTGCACCACAACCACCAGGTCGTCCACATGCAAATAATCACAATGGTAGGGCTTTCCCTCAGGTACGAGATCATGACCATCTTCCTAAACTGAAATTGAATATTCCACCTTTCGAGGGTAGATATGTTCCTGATATATATCTTACTTGGGAGTTAGAAACTGAACAACGATTTACATGTTTACAATATCCCAAGGAGAGACGGGTTGCCGCTGCTGTTTGTGCTTTCACTAGTTTTGCATGTGTATGGTGGTCTGAACATTGTAGATTATATCCTATTCCAACTACTTGGGTTGCTTTGAAAACTGCTATGCGTACTCGTTGGGTTCCACCATATTATCAACGTGAATTGCTTCAAAAATTACAGCGCTTAAGACAAGGAAAAAATTCTGTAGAAGAATATTATCAGGAATTACAAACTGGCATGATTAGATGTGGTATTGTTGAGGAGAATGAAGCTATGCTTGCATGTTTTCTGGGTGGATTAAATAGAGAGATTCAGACCATTCTAGACTATAAGGAGTATACTAATATCACTCGTTTATTCCATCTTGCTTGTAAAGCTGAACGTGAAGTGCAGGATCGACAAGCATTGGCGCGAACTAACTTTTCTGCAGGCCGACCGTCATCATGGACACCACGTGCATCTTCTATTTCAACTGCACCAGCACCTCCATCAGGTGCCACCTCCAGCCGTGATACAAGAAAACAGGCACAACCACCATTATCTGCCAAGAGCGCACCTACGGGGCCTGCATAGAGTTCTTCTTCTTCCATAGCATCAACAGGGCACACAAGTGATATTATTTGTCGTCGTTGTAAGGGAGGAGGTCATTATGCGAGAGAATGCAAATCTCCGAGTGTGATGATTGCTACCGCGGATGGTGGATATGAGTCCGCTAGTGACTATGATGAGGAGACTTTGGCTCTTATTACACGTGAAGAACATGGTGGAGATGATTCTGATCATGAGACGCAATACATGGCTCCTGAAGACGCTGACAGGTATGAATGTTTAGTTGCTCAACGTGTTTTGAGTGTGCAGGTCACACAAGCTGAGCAAAATCAGAGGCACAATTTGTTCCATACCAAGGGAGTTAGGAAGGAACGTTCTGTGCGCGTCATCATAGACGGAGGGAGCTGCAACAACTTAGCTAGCATAGAGATGGTGGAGAAGATTTCTCTCACCACAAGACCACATCCACATCCTTACTACATCCAATGGTTCAACAACAGCGGCAAGGTTAAGGTAACACGTACTGTTCGTGTGCATTTTAGTATCTCTACATATGCTGATTATGTTGATTGTGATCTGGTACCTATGCAAGCATGTTCCTTATTACTTGGTAGACCATGGCAATTTGATAAAAACTCTGTACATCATGGTAGAAACAATCACTATACTCTTGTTCATAAGAATAAAAATATTACTTTGCTTCCTATGACTCCTGATTCCATTTTGAAAGATGATATTAATAGAGCTAATAAAGCAAAACAGGAGAAGAATAAGAGTGAAAATCAGATTGTGGCAAAAGAATTTGAGCAACAAATGAAGCCTAATAATAAACCATCTAGTGTTGCTTCTGAAATTAAATTGAAAAGTGCATGTTTATTTGCCACCAAATCTGATATTGTTGAGCTAGATTTCAGCAAATCTGTTTGCTATGCTTTTGTGTGCAAAGAGGCATTATTTTCATTCAAGGACATGCCTTCCTCTTTGCCTCCTGCTGTCACTAACATTTTGCAGGAGTTCGCTGACGTCTTTCCACAAGACGTGCCACCGGGATTACCGCCTATTCGAGGGATTGAGCATCAGATTGACTTAATTCCCGGTGCTTCACTGCCAAACCGTGCACCATACCGTACCAATCCAGAGGAGACGAAGGAGATTATGCGTCAAGTACAAGAGCTTCTCGACAAAGGTTATATACGCGAATGCCTTAGTCCTTGTGCTGTTCCTATTATTCTAGTGCCGAAAAAGGATGGTACATCACGTATGTGTGTTGATTGTAGAGGCATTAATAATATTACTATTTGTTATCGTCATCCTATTCCTAGGCTTGATGAATTGAGTGGCTCTACAATATTCTCCAAAGTTGATTTGCGTAGTGGATACCATTAAATTCGTATGAAATTGGGAGATGAATGGAAAACAGCATTTAAAACTAAGTTTGGATTATATGAGTGGTTAGTCATGCCTTTTGGGTTAACTAATGCACCTAGTACTTTCATGAGATTAATGAACAAAGTTTTACGTGCTTTCATTGGACGATTTGTGGTAGTTTACTTTGATGACATATTGATTTATAGCAGATCTTTGGAAGAACATTTGGAACATTTACGTGCTGTTTTTATTGCTCTACGTGATGCACGTTTGTTTCGTAACCTTGGGAAGTGCACCTTTTGCACCGACCGAGTATCTTTTCTTGGCTATGTTGTTACTCCACAGGGAATTGAAGTTGATAAAGCCAAGATTGAAGCTATTGAGAGTTGGCCGCAGCCCAAAAGGTCACACAAGTGAGGAGTTTTCTTGGCCTCGCTGGATTCTATAGGCGTTTTGTGAGAGATTTCAGCACCATTGTTGCACCTCTCAATGAGCTTACAAAGAAAGATATATCTTTTCTTTGGGGTACCGCACAGGAAGAAGCCTTCTCGGTATTGAAAGATAAGTTGACACATGCTCCTTTACTCCAACTTCCTGATTTTAATAAGACTTTTGAGCTTGAATGTGATGCTAGTGGAATTGGATTAGGCGGTGTGTTATTACAAGATGGCAAACCTGTTGCATACTTTTCTGAAAAATTGAGTGGGCCTAGTCTGAATTATTCTACTTATGATAAAGAATTATATGCTCTTGTTCGGACCTTAGAAACATGGCAACATTATTTATGGCCCAAAAAATTTGTTATACATTCTGATCATGAATCTTTGAAACACATTAAAAGTCAAGCAAAACTGAACCGTAGACATGCTAAATGGGTTGAATTCATTGATACATTCCCTTATGTCATTAAACACAAGAAGGGAAAAGAAAATGTTATTGCTGATGCCTTGTCTCGTCGTTATACTATGCTTTCACAACTTGACTTCAAAATATTTGGTTTGGAGACCATCAAAGATCAATATGTGCATGATGCTGATTTTAAAGATGTAATGCAGAATGGTAAAGAAGGTAGAATGTGGAACAAGTTTGTCATTAACGATGGATTTGTGTTTCGTGCTAACAAGCTATGCATTCCAGCTAGCTCCGTTCATCTTTTGTTGTTGCAGGAGGCGCATGGAGGAGGATTAATGGGATACTTTGGCGTGAAAAAGTCGGAGGACGTACTTCCTACACATTTCTTTTGGCCAAAGATGAGACGGGATGTTGAGCATTTTATTGCTCGCTGCACTACATGTCAAAAAGCTAAGTCACGACTCAATCCTCATGGTTTATATATGCCTTTGCCTATACCTAGTGTTCCTTGGGAGGATATATCTATGGACTTTGTTTTAGGTTTACCTCGAACAAACAAGGGGAGGGATAGCATATTTGTTGTCGTGGATAGGTTCTCGAAAATGGCACACTTTATACCATGTCATAAAAGTGATGATGCTGTTAATGTTGCTGATTTGTTCTTTCGTGAAATTATTCGCTTGCATGGTTTGCCAAATACTATTGTTTCAGATCGTGATACTAAATTTCTTAGCCAGTTTTGGAGATGTTTATGGGCTAAGTTGGGGACTAAACTGCTTTTTAGTACTACTTGTCACCCCCAAACTGATGGACAAACTGAAGTAGTCAATAGAACGTTGTCTACTATGCTTAGGGCTGTTTTGAAGAATAATAAGAAAATGTGGGAGGAATGCTTGCCTCATATTGATTTTGCTTATAATCGTTCATTGCATTCTACTACTAAGATGTGCCCTTTTGAAGTTGTGTATGGTTTCCTACCTCGTGCACCTATTGATTTGTTGGCTCTTCCATCTTCGGAGAAGGTTAATTTTGATGCTAAACAACATGCTGAATTTATTTTAAAAATGCATGAGTTAACTAAGGAAAACATTGAGCGTATGAATGCTAAATATAAACTTGCTGGAGATAAGGGTAGAAAACATGTTGTGTTTGCACCTGGAGATCTTGTTTGGTTACATTTGCGTAAGGATAGATTTCCTGATTTGCGCAAATCAAAGCTAATGCCACGTGCTGATGGTCCCTTTAAGGTGTTAGAGAAAATAAATGATAATGCATATAAACTTGAGCTGCCTGCAGATTTTGGGGTTAGTCCCACTTTTAACATTGCAGATTTGAAGCCTTATTTGGGTGAGGAAGATGAACTTCCGTCGAGGACGACTTCATTTCAAGAAGGGGAGGATGATGAGGACATCAATACAATTGTTACACCCACACCCCATGCTGCTATACATACTGGACCAATTACTAGAGCTCGTGCACGCCAACTAAATTACCAGGTACTTTCGTTTCTTGGTAATGATTCTAATGTTCATGAGAATATGATGCTACCTAAATTGGATACATTTGTTTTGCTTACAAATGAAGGGCCTAGCTTGGAGAAGGATGAACATTGGAGCAAGAACAAGCATGGAGATGATGCCATGCGCAAGGGGAACAAGAACGGAGTTACAAGTGATGATTTCAGGTCTTTGAAGCCACCATAATGGGTGCATGAAGCCTTGGACGAAATATACAAGATGCCACTTCATAAATTTCGTCCCGAGGCTATTATAGGTGCTGCGTCACCTTTTTATTGGGCCAGGCCCATGTAATTTGGAAATACATAAGTATAGGCTATTTTTAGAGTCCGTATGTGTGGGGAAACAAGAGATAGGGTTGATTTCGGACCCCTCCACTAAGGGCCACGAAATTCCCCCCCCCCCCCTCTTCCTCCATATATACAGCCCTTAGGGCATCGTTTAGACTTTGGGTTTTGTTTAGATTAAAAGTTCGCCATAGCTGCAACTTCGCGTACTTCGTTTGTGTTCAACGACCAGACAAAGGCGTCACAGAACCCCACCTTGATCAATAAAGCTTTCATCTTATATTCGCAATATCCAGATTGCAATCTCAGTTTCTTGCTTGTTCTTCGTTTGCTCGCAGGAAACAGACCCTCGTGGTCAGGTTGATCGTGCTCCGGCGTGGTCGATAACCTCTCGGAGTTGGTTTAGCGAGAGGTTATCGACCACGCCGGAGCACGATCAACCTGACCACGAGGGTCTGTTTCCTGCGAGCAAACGAAGAACAAGCAAGAAACTGAGATTGCAATCTGGATATTGCGAATATAAGATGAAAGCTTTATTGATCAAGGCGGGGTTCTGTGACGCCTTTGTCTGGTCGTTGAACACAAACGAAGTACGCGAAGTTGCAGCTATGGCGAACTTTTAATCTAAACAAAACCCAAAGTCTAAACGATGCCCTAAGGGCTGTATATATGGAGGAAGAGGGGGGGGAATTTCGTGGCCCTTGGTGGAGGGGTCCGAAATCAACCATATCTCTTGTTTCCCCACACATACGGACTCTAAAAATAGCCTATACTTATGTATTTCGAAATTACATGGGCCCGGCCCAATAATAAGGTGACGCAGCTCCTATAATAACCTCGGGACGAAATTTATGAAGTGGCATCTTGTATATTTCGTCCAAGGCTTCATGCGCCCATTATGGTGGCTTCAAAGTCCTGAAATCATCACTTGTAACTCCGTTCTTGTTCCCCTTGCGCATGCCATCATCTCCATGCTTGTTCTTGCTCCAATGTTCATCCTTCTCCAAGCTAGGCCCTTTATTTGTAAGCAAAACAAATGTATCCAATTTAGGCAGCATCATATTCTCATGAACATTAGAATCATTACCAAGAAACGAAAGTACCTGGTAATTTAGTTGGCGTGCGCGAGCTCTAGTAATTGGTCCAGTATGTATAGCAGCAGGGCCTGTGGGTGTAACAATTGTATTGATGTCCTCATCATCCTCCCCTTCTTGAAATGAAGTCGTCCTCGACGGAAGTTCATCTTCCTCACCCAAATAAGGCTTCAAATCTGCAATGTTAAAAGTGGGACTAACCCCAAAACCTGCAGGCAGCTCAAGTTTATATGCATTATCATTTATTTTCTCTAACACCTTAAAGGGACCATCAGCCCGTGGCATGAGCTTTGATTTGCGCAAATCAGGAAATCTATCCTTACGCAAATGTAACCAAACAAGATCTCCAGGTGCAAACACAACATGTTTTCTACCCTTATCTCCAGCAAGTTTATATTTTGCATTCATACGCTCAATGTTTTCCTTTGTTAACTCATGCATTTTTAAAATCAATTCAGCACGTTGTTTAGCATCAAAATTAACCTTCTCCGAAGATGGAAGAGGCAACAAATCAATAGGTGCACGAGGTAGGAAACCATACACAACTTCAAAAGGGCACATCTTAGTATTGGAATGCAATGAACGATTATAAGCAAATTCAATATGAGGCGAGCATTCCTCCCACATTTTCTTATTACTCTTCAAAACAGCCCTAAGCATAGTAGACAATGTTCTATTGACTACTTCAGTTTGGCCATCAGTTTGGGGGTGACAAGTAGTACTAAAAAGCAGTTTAGTCCCCAACTTAGCCCATAAACATCTCCAAAACTGGCTAAGAAATTTAGTATCACGATCTGAAACAATAGTATTTGGCAAACCATGCAAGCGAATAATTTCACGAAAGAACAAATCAGCAACATTAACAGCATCATTGCTTTTATGACATGGTATAAAGTGTGCCATTTTCGAGAATCTATCCACGACAACAAATATGCTATCCCTCCCCTTCTTTGTTCGAGGTAAACCTAAAACAAAGTCCATAGATATATCCTCCCAAGGAAAACTAGGTACAGGAAAAGGCATATATAAACCATGAGGATTGAGTCGTGACTTAGCTTTTTGACATGTAGTGCAGTGAGCAATAAAACGCTTAACATCCCGTCTCATCTTTGGCCAAAAGATATGTGTAGCAAGTACGTCCTCCATCGTCTTCACGCCAAAGTGTCCCATTAATCCTCCTCCATGCGCCTCCTGCAACAACAAAAGACGAACGGAGCTAGCTGGAATGCATAGCTTGTTAGCACGAAACACAAATCCATCGTTATCGACAAACTTGTTCCACATTCTTCCTTCTTTGCAATTCTGCATTACATCTTTAAAATCAGCATCATGCACATATTGATCTTTGATGGTCTCCAAACCAAATATTTTGAAGTCAAGTTGTGAAAGCATAGTATAGCGACGAGACAATGCATCAGCAATAACATTTTCTTTTCCCTTCTTGTGTTTAATGACATAAGGGAAAGTCTCAATGAATTCAACCCATTTAGCATGTCTACGATTCAGTTTAGCTTGACTTTTAATATGTTTTAAAGATTCATGATCAGAATGTATAACAAATTCTTTGGGCCATAAATAATGTTGCCATGTTTCTATAGTCCAAACAAGAGCATATAATTCTTTATCATAAGTAGAATAATTCATAAGTAGAATAATTCAGACTAGTCATATAATTCAAAAGTCTTATTAAAATCAGGAAGTTGGAGTAAAGGAGCATGTGTCAACTTATCTTTCAATACCGAGAAGGCTTCTTCTTGTGCGGTACCCCAAAGAAAAGGCACATCTTTCTTTGTAAGCTCATTGAGAGGTGCAGCAATGGGGCTGAAATCTCTCACAAAATGCCTATAGAATCCAGCGAGGCCAAGAAAACTCCTCACGTGTGTGACCGTTTTGGGCTGCGGCCAACTCTCAATAGCTTCAATCTTGGCTTTATCAACTTCAATTCCCTGTGGAGTAACAACATAGCCAAGAAAAGATACTCGGTCGGTGCAAAAGGTGCACTTCCCAAGGTTACCAAACAAACGTGCATCACGTAAAGCAATAAAAACAGCACGTAAATGTTCCAAACGTTCTTCCAAAGATCTGCTATAAATCAATATGTCATCAAAGTAAACTACCACAAATCGTCCAATGAAAGCACGTAAAACTTCGTTCATTAATCTCATGAAAGTACTAGGTGCATTAGTTAACCCAAAAGGCATGACTAACCTCTCATATAATCCAAAGTTAGTTTTAAATGCTGTTTTCCATTCATCTCCCAATTTCATACGAATTTGATGGTATCCACTACGCAAATCAACTTTGGAGAATATTGTAGAGCCACTCAATTCATCAAGCCTAGGAATAGGATGACGATAACGAATAGTAATACTATTAATGCCTCTACAATCAACACACATACGTGATGTACCATCCTTTTTCGGCACTAGAATAATAGGAACAGCACAAGGACTAAGGGATTCGCGTATATAACCTTTGTCGAGAAGCTCTTATACTTGACGCATAATCTCCTTCGTCTCCTCTGGATTGGTACTATATGGTGCACGGTTTGGCAGTGAAGCACCGGGAATTAAGTCAATCTGATGCTCAATCCCTCGAATAGGCGGTAATCCCGGTGGCACGTCTTGTGGAAAGACGTCAGCGAACTCATGCAAAATGTTAGTGACAGCAGGAGGCAACGAGGAAGGCACGTCCTTGAATGAAAATAATGCCTCTTTGCACACAAAAGCATAGCAAACAGATTTGTTGAAATCTAGCTCATCAATATCAGATTTGGTGGCAAATAAACATGCACTTTTAAATTTAATTTCAGAAGCAACACTAGATGGTTTATTATTAGGCTTCATTTGTTGCTCAAATTCTTTTGCCACAATCTGATTTTCACTCTTATTCTTCTCCTGTTTTGCTTTATTAGCTCTATTAATATCATCTTTCAAAATGGAATCAGGAGTCATAGGAAGCAAAGTAATATTTTTATCCTTATGAACAAGAGTATAGTGATTGTTTCTACCATGGTGTACAGAATTTTTATCAAATTGCCATGGTCTACCAAGTAATAAGGAACATGCTTGCATAGGTACCACATCACAATCAACATAATCAGCATATGTAGAGATACTAAAATGCACACGAACAGTACGTGTTACCTTAACCTTGCCGCTGTTGTTGAACCATTGCATGTAGTAAGGATGTGGATGTGGTCTTGTGGTGAGAGAAAGCTTCTCCACCATCTCCATACTAGCCGAGTTGTTGCAACTACCTCCGTCTATGATGACGCGCACAGAACATTCCTTCACAACTCCCTTGGTATGGAACAAATTGTGCCTCTGATTTTGCTCAGCTTGTGTGACCTGCACACTCAAAACACATTGAGCAACTAAACATTCATACCTGTCAGCGTCTTCAGGAGCCATGTATTGCGTCTCATGATCAGAATCATCTCCACCATGTTCTTCATGTGTAATAAGAGCCAAAGTCTCCTCATCATAGTCACTAGCGGACTCATATCCACCATCCGCAGTAGCAATCATCACACGCGGAGATTTGCATTCTCTCGCATAATGACCTCCTCCATTACAACGACGACAAATAATATCACTTGTGTGCCCTGTTGATGCCATCGAAGAAGAACTCTATGCAGGCCCGGCAGGTGCGCCCTTGGCAGATAATGGTGGTTGTGCCTGTTTTCCTGTATCACGACTGGAGGAGGCACCTGATTGAGGTGCTAGTGCAGTTGAAGTAGAAGATGCACGCGGTGTCCATGATGAAGGTCGGCCTGCAGAAAAGTTAGTTCGCGCCAATTCTTGTCGATCCTGCACTTCACGTTCAGCTTTACAAGCAAGATGGAATAAACGAGTGATATTAGTATACTCCTTATAGTCTAGAATGGTCTGAATCTCTCTATTTAATCCACCTAGAAAACGTGCAAGCATAGCTTCATTCTCCTCAACAATACCACATCTAATCATGCCAGTTTGTAATTCCTGATAATATTCTTCTACAGAATTTTTCCCTTGTCTTAAACGCTGCAATTTTTGAAGCAACTCACGTTGATAATATGGTGGAACCCAACGCGTACGCATAGCAGTTTTCAAAGCAGCCCAAGTAGTTGGAATAGGATATAATCTACAATGTTCAGACCACCATACAGATGCAAAACTAGTGAAAGCACAAACAGCAGCAGCAACCCATCTCTCCTCAGGATATTGTAAACATGTAAATCATTGTTCAGTTTCTAACTCCCAAGTAAGATATATATCAGGAACATATCTACCCTCAAATGGTAGAATATTCAATTTTAGTTTAGGAATATGGACATCATCTCATACCTGAGGTGGTGGTGCAGGCCTACCATTACGAATATATACCTGAGGTCGACCTGCTGGTGGTGGTGCTGGTGGCTGCACGTAGTTCGGATTTTGATCAACCTCATCCTCATTATCGCCCGCATACTCATCATCCTCCGCATCAACAGCAGGAGCCACAGAAGTATCAACAGCAGCACCAACAGTTTGGCCAAACGCAAGAGGGACACGGCTCGCTCGGCGGAGGTCTGTTTCGCGACGTGGAGGTAGTCATTGTTGTTGTTGTTGTTGGAGAGGTGCGTTAGGTGCAGCGGGTGGTGGTGGTGGAAGACGCGCGAGCAATTCATTAAACTTGTTATCGAGCTTTGTTTCGAACGTCTTCTCCATGCCATCTATCTTCTCCATGGCCTCTTCAAATCTGTTTAACACATCTTGCACCTGTCCACTCATCATTTGCTGAAATTTATCATGTAGTTCATCAGGTTCTCCCAATCAGTCTCATCGGCTTGTGATCCTACCATGGTTAGCAGCAAATAGAAACACACAAGAATATGATCCTACAGACTACTAAGAAGTGGTGGTGGTGTATAACAAACCCGTCAAGCAAACCTCAAATTCTTACCAGTTCTTACCCAGCAGCAGGTGGTGATCGACAATCGTTGTAGTCAAAACTCTCAAAGCTTGGATAGAGCGATTACCAGGGAGAGTCAAACGCACGACGTAGATGTATGTGGAGCTGGGAAGGCTTATAATATGGTAGCAAAAAGGGTCAGCAATAATCAATTCAGAGATGCAAAGTTGAATAAACGCTCAACGACGGTACTGTGCTGGTCCTAGGCTAGACCGTGCTAGAGACGCGAGCCTAGAACACTAACAAAATCACGGCGCTGCACGTAAACAAGGGAAAAGCACACTCTGGAATTTTTTTTTCGCTCTTTTTTTTTTGCGCTGCTCTTTTTTTTGCGAAAAATCACTATAATGGTGAGTGTCTCAAAACTCTTCCCAGGTCAAACTGACAGGATGGGCACGAAATTTTTTCGACCAAATTTTTTTTTTCGACTGCCTGGACCCAAAAACTGGAAACGGGTCAAAAAAACTTTCTATAACGGCGACTGTCTCAATACGCTTAGAAACACCTAAAATTAGGATAGCCAGAATTTTTTTTTTCAAGTGCGTTTTCGAAAAATTTTGGGCCTAAACGGAGGGTGGTTTCCGGACTCTTTTTTTCCTTTTTTTTCCGAAACCTACTCCGGCAAGGAAACACGAATCGGAAACTAGATGGATCTCGAAAACAAACCTAATATGACAAGAACTTGGATTGGTGGTGGATATATGGCGGTAGATGGCAGCGGTGGTGGTATATGACAGCGGTGGTGGTATATGGATACGGATTCGAAGCGGTGGCGGATAAGCGGTGGTGGTAGATGGCAGGGGCGATGATGATGGTGCGGCGGTGGCATGACAACTTATGACCAGAACTCGAAACTCTAAAAGACTAGACTCTAAGACCAGCAACTAGACACGACGATGCAACCGCAAATTCAACAAAGCAAAACCCTAAAAAGATTATGCAAAGGCTCAGATTGGTTCGGATATGATGAACTAACCCTAATTTTTTTTGGCTTTTTCGTGGACTGTAGGTATGAAAAACAGACTCGATCTAAACTACAAAAAACTGTAAAATCTCACCGAGCAACCTGGAAATCTGATAACACTTGATAGAGGCGGGGTGTCCCGTCTTTCGATGAGATGATGGATATCGCTTTGGTGGAAGTCGACTTTGACGATCCGACTACGAACGTGCCAGGACGTCGCGCCTTAGCAATCACTAAACCAACTCCGAGAGGTTATCGACAACGCCGGAGCATGATCAACCTGACCACGAGGGTCTGTTTCCTGCGAGCAAACGAAGAACAACCAAGAAACTAAGATTGCAATCTGGATATTGCGAATATAAGATGAAAGCTTTATTGATCAAGGTGGGGTTCTGTGACGCCTTTGTCTGGTCGTTGAACACAAACGAAGTACGCGAAGTTGCAGCTATGGCGAACTTTTAATCTAAACAAAACCCAAAGTCTAAACGATGCCCTAAGGGCTCTATATATGGAGGAAGAGGGGGGGAATTTCGTGGCCCTTGGTGGAGGGGTCCGAAATCAACCCTATCTCTTGTTTCCCCACACACACGGACTCTAAAAATAGCCTATACTTATGTATTTCGAAATTACATGGGCCTGGCCCAATAATAAGGTGACGCAGCACCTATAATAACCTCGGGACGAAATTTATGAAGTGGCATCTTGTATATTTCGTCCAAGGCTTCATGCGCCCATTATGGTGGCTTCAAAGTCCTGAAATCATCACTTGTAACTCCGTTCTTGTTCCCCTTGCGCATGCCATCATCTCCATGCTTGTTCTTGCTCCAATGTTCATCCTTCTCCAAGCTAGGCCCTTTATTTGTAAGCAAAACAAATGTATCCAATTTAGGCAGCATCATATTCTCATGAACATTAGAATCATTACCAAGAAACGAAAGTACCTGGTAATTTAGTTGGCGTGCGCGAGCTCTAGTAATTGGTCCAGTATGTATAGCAGCAGGGCCTGTGGGTGTAACAATTGTATTGATGTCCAATGGTGCTCATTGAGAGGTGCAACAATGGTGCTGAAATCTCTCACAAAACGCCTATAGAATCCAGCGAGGCCAAGAAAACTCCTCACTTGTGTGACCGTTTTGGGCTGCGGCCAACTCTCAATAGCTTCAATCTTGGCTTTATCAACTTCAATTCCATGTGGAGTAACAACATAGCCAAGAAAAGATACTCGGTCGGTGCAAAAGGTGCACTTCCCAAGGTTACCAAACAAACGTGCATCACGTAGAGCAATAAAAACATCACGTAAATGTTCCAAATGTTCTTCCAAAGATCTGCTATAAATCAATATGTCATCAAAGTAAACTACCACAAATCGTCCAATGAAAGCACGTAAAACTTCGTTCATTAATCTCATGAAAGTACTAGGTGCATTAGTTAACCCAAAAGGCATGACCAACCACTCATATAATCCAAACTTAGTTTTAAATGCTGTTTTCCATTCATCTCCCAATTTCATACGAATTTGATGGTAGCCACTACACAAATCAACTTTGGAGAATATTGTAGAGCCACTCAATTCATCAAGCATATCATCGAGCCTAGGAATAGGATGACGATAACGAATAGTAATATTATTAATGCCTCTACAATCAACACACATACGTGATGTACCATCCTTTTTCGGCACTAGAATAATAGGAACAGCACAAGGACTAAGGGATTCGCGTATATAACCTTTGTCGAGAAGCTCTTGTACTTGACGCATAATCTCCTTCGTCTCCTCTGGATTGGTACGGTATGGTGCACGGTTTGGCAGTGAAGCACCGGGAATTAAGTCAATCTGATGCTCAATCCCTCGAATAGGCGGTAATCCCGGTGGCACATCTTGTGGAAAGACGTTAGCGAACTCCTGCAAAATGTTAGTGACAGCATGAGGCAAAGAGGAAGGCACGTCCTCGAATGAAAATAATGCCTCTTTGCACACAAAAGCATAGCAAACAGATTTGCTGAAATCTAGCTCATCAATATCAGATTTTGTGGCAAATAAACATGCACTTTTCAATTTAATTTCAGAAGCAACACTAGATGGTTTATTATTAGGCTTCATTTGTTGCTCAAATTCTTTTGCCACAATCTGATTTTCACTCTTATTCTTCTCCTGTTTTGCTTTATTAGCTCTATTAATATCATCTTTCAAAACGGAATCAGGAGTCATAGGAAGCAAAGTAATATTTTTATCCTTATGAACAAGAGTATAGTGATTGTTTCTACCATGGTGTACAGAGTTTTTATCAAATTGCCATGGTCTAGCAAGTAATAAGGAACATGCTTGCATAGGTACCACATCACAATCAACATAATCAGCATATGTAGAGATACTAAAATGCACACGAACAATACGTGTTACCTTAACCTTGCCGCTGTTGTTGAACCATTGGATGTAGTAAGGATGTGGATGTGGTCTTGTGGTGAGAGAAATCTTCTCCACCATCTCCATGCTAGCCAAGTTGTTGCAGCTCCCTCCGTCTATTATGACGCGCACAGAACGTTCCTTCACAACTCCCTTGGTATGGAACAAATTGTGCCTCTGATTTTGCTCAGCTTGTGTGACCTGCACACTCAAAACACGTTGAGCAACTAAACATTCATACCTGTCAGCGTCTTCAGGAGCCATGTATTGCGTCTCATGATCAGAATCATCTCCACCATGTTCTTCACGTGTAATAAGAGCCAAAGTCTCCTCATCATAGTCACTAGCGGACTCATATTGATAGAGGCAAAGGTGTCCCGTCTTTCGATGAGATGATGGATATCGCTTTGGTGGAAGTCGACTTTGATGATCCGACTACGAACGTGCGAGGACGTCGCGCCTTAGCAATCACTAAACCAACTCCGAGAGGTTATTGACCACGCCGGAGCACGGTCAACCTGACCACGAGGGTCTGTTTCCTGCGAGCAAACGAAGAACAAGCAAGAAACTAAGATTGCAATCTGGATATTGCGAATATAAGATGAAAGCTTTATTGATCAAGGTGGGGTTCTGTGACGCCTTTGTCTGGTCGTTGAACACAAACGAAGTACGCGAAGTTGCAGCTATGGCGAACTTTTAATCTAAACAAAACCCAAAGTCTAAACGATGCTCTAAGGGCTGTATATATGGAGGAGGAGGGGGAATTTCGTGGCCCTTAGTGGAGGGGTCCGAAATCAACCCTATCTCTTGTTTCCCCACACATACGGACTCTAAAAATAGCCTATACTTATGTATTTCGAAATTACATGGGCCTGGCCCAATAATAAGGTGACGCAGCACCTAAAATAGCCTCGGGACGAAATTTATGAAGTGGCATCTTGTATGATGAGGACATCAATACAATTGTTACACCCACAGCCCCTGCTGCTATAAATACTGGACCAATTACTAGAGCTCGCGCACGCCAACTAAATTACCAGGTACTTTCGTTTCTTGGTAATGATTCTAATGTTCATGAGAATATGATGCTGCCTAAATTGGATACCTTTGTTTTGCTTACAAATGAAGGACCTAGCTTGGAGAAGGATGAACATTGGATTAAGAACAAGCATGGAGATGATGCCATGCGCAAGGGGAACAAGAACGGAGTTACAAGTGATGATTTCAGGACTTTGAAGCCACCATAATGGGTGCATGAAGCCTTGGACGAAATATACAAGATGCCACTTCATAAATTTCGTCCCGAGGCTATTATAGGTGCTACGTCACCTTATTATTGGGCCAGGCCCATGTAATTTCGAAATACATAAGTATAGGCTATTTTTAGAGTCCGTATGTGTGGGCAAACAAGAGATAGGGTTGATTTCGGACCCCTCCACCAACGGTCACGAAATTCCCCCCTCTTCCTCCATATATACAGCCCTTAGGGCATCGTTTAGACTTTGGGTTTTGTTTAGATTAGAGTTCGCCATCGCTGCAACTTCGCGTACTTCGTTTGTGTTCAATGACCAGACAAAGGCGTCACAGAACCCCACCTTGATCAATAAAGCTTTCATCTTATATTCGCAATATCCAGATTGCAATCTCAGATTCTTGCTTGTTCTTCGTTTGCTTGCAGGAAACAGACCCTCGTGGTCAGGCTGATCGTGCTCCAGCGTGGTCAATAACCTCTCGGAGTTGGTTTAACGATTGCTAAGGCGCGACGTCCTCGCACGTTCGTAGTCGGATCGTCAAAGTCGACTTCCACCAAAGCGATATCCATCATCTCATCGAAAGACGGGACACCTTTTCCTCTATCAAGTGGTATCAGATTTCCAGGTTGCTCGGTGAGATTTTACAGTTTTTCGTAGTTTAGATCGAGTCTGTTCTTAATACCTACAGTCCACGAAAAATCCACAAAAAAATTAGGGTTAGTTCATCATATCCGAACCAATCTAAGCCTTTGCATAATCTTTTTAGGGTTTTGCTTTATTGAATTTGCGGTTGCATCGTCGTGTCTTGTTGCTGGTCTTAGAGTCTAGTCTTTTAGAGTTTCGAGTTCTGGTCATAAGTTGTCACGCCGCCGCCGCACCATCATCATCGCCCCTGCCATCTACCACCACCGCTTATCCGCCACCGCTTCGAATCCGTATCCATATACCACCACCGCTGTCATCTACCACCATATATCCACCACCAATCCGAGTTCTTGTCATATTAGGTTTGTTTTCGAGATCCATCTAGATTCCGATTCGTGAGTAGGTTTCGAAAAAAAAAGAGTCCGGAAACCACCCTCCGTGTAGGCCCAAAATTTTTCAAAAACGCACTTGTCGAAAAAAAATTTGGCTATCCTATTTTTAGGTGTTTCTAAGCATTTTGAGACAGTCGCCGTTATAGAAAGTTTTTTTGACCCGTTTCCAGTTTTTGGGTCCGGGCAATCGAAAAAAAAATTTGTCAACAAAAAATTTCGTGCCCATCCTGTCAGTTTGACCTGGGAAGAGTTTTGAGACACTCGCCATTATAGTGATTTTTCGCAAAAAAAACAGCGCAAAAAAAAAGCAGCGCAAAAAAAAGAGCGAAAAAAAATCCAGCGTGTTCTTTTCCCTTGTTTACGTGTCGCGCCGTGATTTTGTTGGTGTTCTAGGCTCGCGTCTCTAGCACAGTCTAGCCTAGGACCAGCACGGTACCGTCGTTGAGCGTTTATTCAACTTTGCATCTCTGAATTGATTATTGCTGACCCTTTTTGCTACCATATTATAAGCCTTCCCAGCTCCACATACATCTACGTCGTGCATTTGACTCTCCCGGGTAATCGCTCTATCCAAGCTTTGAGAGTTTTTGACGACAACGGTTGCCGATCACCGCCTGCTGCTGGGTAAGAACTGGTAAGAATTTGAGATTTGCTTGACGGATTTGTGACACCCACCACCACTTCTTAGTAGTCTGTAGGATCATATTCTTGTGTGTTTCTATTTGCTGCTAACCATGGTAGGATCACAAGCCGATGAGACTGATTGGGAGAACTTGACGAACAAACAACTACATGATAAATTTCAGCAAATGATGAGTGGACAGGTGCAAGATGTGCTAAACAGATTTGAAGAGGCCATGGAGAAGATAGATGGCATGGAGAAGACGTTCGAAATAAAGCTCGATAACAAGTTTAATGAATTGCTCGCGCGTCTTCCACCACCACCACCCGCTGCACCTAACGCACCTCTCCAACAACAACAACAACGCATCCTTCCGAATCAGTATGGACGAGCGAAGCGTGTTCCTATTGAGGATGGCCAAACTTCTGGTGCTGCTGTTCATGTTGTTGATGCTTCTTTGGCTCCTGCTATTGCTGCTGCTGGTACCCAGGAGGATGATGAGTATGCGGGCGATTATGAGGATGAGGTTGATCAAAATCAGCACTACGTGCAGCCACCTGCACCACCACCAGCAGGTCGACCTCAGGTATATATTCGTAATGGTAGGCCTGCACCTCCACCTCAGGTACGAGATGATGTCCATATTCCTAAACTGAAATTGAATATTCCACCATTTGAGGGTAGATATGTTCCTGATATATATCTTCCTTGGGAGTTAGAAACTGAACAACGTTTTACATGTTTACAATATCCCGAGGAGAGACGGGTTGCTGCTGATGTTTGTGCATTCACTAGTTTTGCATGTGTATGGTGGTCTGAACATTGTCGATTATATCCTATTCCAACTACTTGGGCTGCTTTGAAAACTGCTACGCGTACTCGTTGGGTTCCACCATATTATCAACGTGAATTGCTTCAGAAATTACAGCGCTTAAGACAAGGAAAAAATTCTGTAGAAGAATATTATCAGGAATTACAAACTGGCATGATTAGATGTGGTATTGTTGACGAGAATGAAGCTATGCTTGCACGTTTTCTGGGTGGATTAAATAGAGATATTCAGACCATTCTAGACTATAAGGAGTATACTAATATCACTAGTTTATTCCATCTTGCTTGTAAAGCTGAACGTGAAGTGCAGGATCGACAAGCATTGGCGCGAACTAACTTTTCTGCAGGCCGACCTTCATCATGGACACCGCGTGCATCTTCTACTTCAACTGCACCAGCACCTCAATCAGGTGTCTCCTCCAGTCGTGATACAAGAAAACAGGCACAACCACCATTATCTGCCAAGAGCGCACCTGCTGGGCCTGCACAGAGTTCTTCTTCTTCCATGGCATCAACAGGGCACACAAGTGATATTATTTGTCGTCGTTGTAAGGGAGGAGGTCATTATGCGAGAGAATGCAAATCTCCGCGTGTAATGATTGCTACCGCGGATGGTGGATATGAGTCCGCTAGTGACTATGACGAGGAGACTTTGGCTCTTATTACACATGAAGAACATGGTGGAGATGATTCTGATCATGAGACGCAATACATGGCTTCTGAAGACGCTGACAGGTATGAATGTTTAGTTGCTCAACGTGTTTTGAGTGTGCAGGTCACACAAGCTGAGCAAAATCAGAGGCACAATTTGTTCCATACCAAGGGAGTTGTGAAAGAACGTTCTGTGCGCGTCATCATAGATGGAGGGAGCTGCAACAACTTGGCTAGCATGGAGATGGTGGAGAAGCTTTCTCTCACCACAAGACCACATCCACATCCTTACTACATCCAATGGTTCAACAACAGCGGCAAGGTTAAGGTAACACGTACTGTTCGTGTGCATTTTAGTATCTCTACATATGCTGATTATGTTGATTGTAATGTGGTACCTATGCAAGCATGTTCCTTACTACTTGGTAGACCATGGCAATTTGATAAAAATTCTGTACACCATGGCAGAAACAATCACTATACTCTTGTTCATAAGGATAAAAATATTACTTTGCTTGCTATGACTCCTGATTCCATTTTGAAAGATGATATTAATAGAGCTAATAAAGCAAAACAGGAGACGAATAAGAGTGAAAATCAGATTGTGGCAAAAGAATTTGAGCAACAAATGAAGCCTAATAATAAACTATCTAGTGTTGCTTCTGAAATTAAATTGAAAAGTGCATGTTTATTTGCCACCAAATCTGATATTGATGAGCTAGATTTCAGCAAATTTGTTTGCTATGCTTTTGTGTGCAAAGAGGCATTATTTTCATTCGAGGGCGTGCCTTCCTCTTTGCCTCCTGCTGTCACTAACATTTTGCAGGAGTTCGCTGACGTCTTTCCACAAGACGTGCCACCGAGATTACCGCCTATTCGAGGGATTGAGCATCAGATTGACTTAATTCCCGGTGCTTCACTGCCAAACCGTGCACCATACCGTACCAATCCAGAGGAGACGAAGGAGATTATGCGTCAAGTACAAGAGCTTCTCGATAAAGGTTATATACGCGAATCCCTTAGTCCTTGTGCTGTTCCTATTATTCTAGTGCCGAAAAAGGATGGTACATCACGTATGTGTGTTGATTGTAGAGGCATTAATAATATTACTATTCGTTATCGTCATCCTATTCCTAGGCTAGATGATATGCTTGATGAATTGAGTGGCTCTACAATATTCTCCAAGGTTGATTTGCGTAGTGGATACAATCAAATTCATATGAAATTGGGAGATGAATGGAAACAACATTCAAAACTAAGTTTGGATTATATGAGTGGTTAGTCATGCCTTTTGGGTTAACTAATGCACCTAGTACTTTCATGAGATTAATGAATGAAGTTTTACGTGCTTTCATTGGACGATTTGTGGTAGTTTACTTTGATGACATATTGATTTATAGCAGATCTTTGGAAGAACATTTGGAACATTTACGTGCTGTTTTTATTGCTCTACGTGATGCACGTTTGTTTGGTAACCTTGGGAAGTGCACCTTTTGCACCGACCGAGTATCTTTTCTTGGCTATGTTGTTACTCCACAGGGAATTGAAGTTCATAAAGCCAAGATTGAAGCTATTGAGAGTTGGCCGCAGCCCAAAACGGTCACACAAGTGAGGAGTTTTCTTGGCCTCGCTGGATTCTATAGGCGTTGTGTGAGAGATTTCAGCACCATTGCTGCACCTCTCAATGAGCTTACAAAGAAAGATGTGCCTTTTCTTTGGGGTACCGCACAGGAAGAAGCCTTCACGGTATTGAAAGATAAGTTGACACATGCTCCTTTACTCCAACTTCCTGATTTTAATAAGACTTTTGAGCTTGAATGTGATGCTAGTGGAATTGGATTAGGAGGTGTGTTATTACAAGATGGCAAACCTGTTGCATACTTTTCTGAAAAATTGAGTTGGCCTAGTCTGAATTATTCTACTTATGATAAAGAATTATATGCTCTTGTTCGGACTTTAGAAACATGGCAACATTATTTATGGCCCAAAGAATTTGTTATACATTCTGATCATGAATCTTTGAAACATATTAAAAGTCAAGCTAAACTGAATCGTAGACATGCTAAATGGGTTGAATTCATTGAGACTTTTCCTTATGTCATTAAACACAAGAAGGGAAAAGAAAATGTTATTGCTGATGCTTTGTCTCACCGCTATACTATGCTTTCACAACTTGACTTCAAAATATTTGGTTTGGAGACCATCAAAGATCAATATGTGCATGATGCTGATTTTAAAGATGTAATGCAGAATTGTAAACAAGGAAGACTGTGGAACAAGTTCGTCGTTAATGATGGATTTGTGTTTCGTGCTAACAAGCTATGCATTCCAGCTAGCTCCGTTCGTCTTTTGTTGTTGCAGGAGGCGCATGGAGGAGGATTAATGGGACACTTTGGCGTGAAGAAGACAGAGGACGTACTTGCTACACATTTCTTTTGGCCAAAGATGAGACGGGATGTTGAGCGTTTTATTGCTCGCTGCACTACATGTCAAAAAGCTAAGTCACGACTCAATCCTCATGGTTTATATATGCCTTTGCCTGTACCTAGTGTTCCTTGGGAGGATATATCTATGGACTTTGTTTTAGGTTTACCTCGAACAAAGAAGGGGAGGGATAGCATATTTGTTGTCGTGGATAGATTCTCGAAAATGGCACACTTTATACCATGTCATAAAAGCGATGATGCTGTTAATGTTGCTGATTTGTTCTTTCGTGAAATTATTCGCTTGCATGGTGTGCCAAATACTATTGTTTCAGATCGTGATACTAAATTTCTTAGCCACTTTTGGAGATGTTTATGGGCTAAGTTGGGGACTAAACTGCTTTTTAGTACTACTTGTCACCCCCAAACTGATGGACAAACTGAAGTAGTCAATAGAACGTTGTCAACTATGCTTAGGGCTGTTTTGAAGAATAATAAGAAAATGTGGGAGGAATGCTTGCCTCATATTGAATTTGCTTATAATTGTTCATTGCATTCTACTACTAAGATGTGCCCTTTTGAAGTTGTGTATGGTTTCCTACCTCGTGCACCTATTGATTTGTTGCCTCTTCCATCTTCGGAGAAGGTTAATTTTGATGCTAAACAACATGCTGAATTGATTTTAAAAATGCATGAGTTAACTAAGGAAAACATTGAGCGTATGAATGCTAAATATAAACTTGCTGGAGATAAGGGTAGAAAACATGTTGTGTTTGCACCTGGAGATCTTGTTTGGTTACATTTGCGTAAGGATAGATTTCCAGATTTGCGCAAATCAAAGTTAATGCCACGTGCTGATGGTCCCTTTAAGGTGTTAGAGAAAAGAAATGATAATGCATATAAACTTGAGCTGCCTGCAGATTTTGGGGTTAGTCCCACTTTTAACATTGCAGATTTGAAGCCTTATTTGGGTGAGGAAGATGAACTTCCGTCGAGGACGACTTTATTTCAAGAAGGGGTGGATGATGAGGACATCAATACAATTGTTACACCCACAGCCCCTGCTGCTATAAATACTGGACCAATTACTAGAGCTCGCGCACGCCAACTAAATTACCAGGTACTTTCGTTTCTTGGTAATGATTCTAATGTTCATGAGAATATGATGCTGCCTAAATTGGATACCTTTGTTTTGCTTACAAATCAAGGGCCTAGCTTGGAGAAGGATGAACATTGGATTAAGAACAAGCATGGAGATGATGGCATGCGCAAGGGGAACAAGAACGGAGTTACAAGTGATGATTTCAGGACTTTGAAGCCACCATAATGGGTGCATGAAGCCTTGGACAAAATATACAATGATAGAGGCAAAGGTGTCCCGTCTTTTGATGAGATGATGGATATCGCTGTGGGTGTATCCAATTTAGGAGCGGAGAGTGTGCGGTTTGTCACCTCCGTTTGGCCATCGGTTTGAGGATGGTATGCCGTGGAGAAGAGTAGCTTGATTCCGAGCTTGGCGCATAGGGTCTTCCAAAAGTAGCTAAGGAACTTGACGTCGCGGTCCGGGACGATAGTCTTTGGCACACCATGTAGACGCAATATTTCCCTACAAAAGAGATTAGCCACATGTGAAGCATCGTCTATCTTGTTACAAGGAATAAAGTGTGCCATTTTTGAGAAATGGTCCACAACGACAAATATGGAATCTTTCCCATTGCGAGTCCTAGGAAAACCAAGTACAAAGTCCATGGTAATGTCTTCCCAAGGTTGGTATGGAATCGGTAAAGACATATAGAGACCATGAGATTGAGCTTTGGACTTAGCTTTGCGACATGTAGAACACCGGTTGGTGAAGCGATTGACGTCCCGAAACATCTTTGGCCAAAAGTAGCACTTCGAGAGCGTGGCGAACGTCTTGTCACGTCCGAAGTGTCCCATTAAGCCTCCTCCATGAGATTCCTGCAAAAGCAACAAACGAAGCAAGGACTCGGGAATGCAAAGTTTGTTAGCTCTCATAAGGTAGCCATCTTTGATGTAATAGCGTTCCCAAGATGTATTCGACAAACACTTGGCATAAGGAATGGCAAAAGTTGTATCATGCTCATATAAGTCTTTGATATGCTCGAAGCCAATGACATCTAACTCAAGTTGCGTGACAAGCATGCAAATGCGGGAAAGAGCATCCGCTACTATGTTTTCTTTACCTTTGATGTACTTGATGACATATGGAAAAGACTCAATAAATTCACTCCATTTAGCATGACGCTTGTTCAACTTAGTTTATCCCTTAAGATACTTGAGAGTCTCATGATCGGTATGAACGATAAACTCATGGGGACGAAGGTAGTGTTCCCATTCATGCAAAACGCGGACTAAAGCATATAGCTCTTTGTCATAGATGGGGTAGTTGAGTTGCGCTCCGGAAAGTTTCTCACTAAAGTAAGCTATGGGGCGCTTCTCTTGCGTTAACACACCTCCTATGCCATTGCAACTAGCATCGCAATGAATTTCAAAAGGTTTGTTGAAGTTGGGTAAAGCAAGCACGGGAGCATGAGTAAGCAAATTCTTAAGCTCATTGAATGCGGTATCTTGGGATGGTCCCCAAACAAAAGGCGCATTCTTCTTGCTCAAAGCATGCAAAGGCGAAGCACTGGTGCTAAAATCCTTTACAAAGCGACGATAGAAACCCGCAAGGCCAAGGAAACTACACACTTGATGCAAGTTGGTTGGTTGCGGCCAAGTCTTAATAGCATTGATCTTGGACTCATCTACATGAACACCCTTAGAAGAGACAACAAATCCTAAGAAAACGAGCTTATCAACACCAAAAAGGCATTTCTCCATATTAGCATAGGGACGCTCTTCCCTAAGAGTTTGCAAAACGGTGCGGACATGGGTGACATGCTCTTGGATAGATTTGCTAAACACAATAATATCATCAAAGTAGACCACAACTAATATACCAATGTAAGGGCGAAAGACATGATTCATGAGGCGCATAAAAGTGCCCGGTGCTTCCGAAAGAACCATAGGCATGACTAACCACTCATACAAACCAAACTTGGTTTTGAAGGCGGTTTTCCATTCATCACCCTCTTGTATGCGGATTTGATAGTAACCACTCTTAAGATCAATTTTGGAAAATACAGTGGCACCGCTAAGCTCATCAAGCATATCATCTAGGCGTGGAATGGGATACCTATAACGAACGTTGATAGCATTGATAGGTCTACAATCAGAGCACATGCAAAAACTACCGTCACGTTTTGGCACAAGAATGACCGGAACGGCACAAGGGCTCAAACTTTCACGCACATGTCCATGGTCTATGAGATGTTTTACTTGCCTTTGAATTTCTTTGGTTTCTTCGGGGTTGACGTGATAGGGAGCTTTGTTTGGAAGTGGTGCTCCGGGGATGAGGTCGATTCGGTGCTCAATCCCTCGTAGAGGAGGTAGTCCCGGAGGTAGCTCATCGGGAAAAACATCTTGAAATTCCTGCAAAAGAGAAGACAACACTAGAGGAAGAGTGTGAGAGGTGTTAGTTTGTGGTGCATTGTCCTTGCACATGATGACGTAGTGTAGGACACTAGATGGGTTCTCACACACTTATCTCATCTCACGTTTGGTGGAAAATAGAACTAGGTTCTTGTTTTTGCTCATCATGGAGGCACTCAATTTGGGCTTGTGGCGCTCACACTCTTTTTGGTGGCTCACTCTCTCACCATTCTCTCCATGATGGGTGGTATGCTTGTCAGCGATCACTTGACTTGGCGACATTGGACGGAGGACGTACTCCTTGCCCTTCATCTTGAAGATGTAGTGGTTCGTTCGACCATTGTGGACGACTCCTCTATCGAATTGCCATGGCCGTCCAAGGAGAAGATGACAAACGGTCATTGGAACGATGTCGCAGTCCAAGGTGTCTTCGTAGGCGCCAATCTTGAAGGAGACTTGTACTCGGTGCTCGACTTGGATGGTGCCGGAGTCACTAAGCCATTGCACTTTGCATGGATGTGGATGCTTCGTCTTGGGCAATCGGAGCTTGGAGCAAAGTTCGTCACTTGCCAGATTGTGACAACTCCCTCCATCGATGATGACCTTGATGGATCGTCCATTGATGCCGGCCTTGGTGTTGAATATGTGGCATCGTTGGTCTTCTTCTTGGTGATGTTGGAGAGTCAAGACTTTTGAAACAACAGGTGCGGGACTTGAGTCTTCATCACAAAAGACTTGTTCTTCTTCATTGTTCACTTGGCAGTGCATGGCGACTTGCTCAAGTGCTTCCATCTCACCTTCACTCCTGGAGTCATAAGTGCCATCATTGTTGAAGACCATGGTCCGCTTGTTGGTGCACTCGTAGGACTTGTGGCCTCGGCCTCCGCAAGTGAAACACTTGAAGGAACTCGTCTTGACGGTCTCATCGGTTGGGGTTGATGATGATGAAGCTCTCGGCTTGAAGTTGCCCGTAGTAGGGTTGCTTGTAGTTGGTGAAGCTTTCTTGGAAGTCGACTTGTCGATGTTGGAAGTAGAAGGTCTTGTAGTCGGTGTTGGAGTCGTTGAACCTTGGTTATTGGAGAAGTCGTAGGACTTGGATGAGAACTTGGCGTACTTGAAATCATCTTGCACTTGGCGTTCCACTTTGGTAGCTTGGTGCACTAGCTCGATGAGATTTGAGTATGATTGGAAGTCGGTGATCTTCTTGATAGGATGATTGAGTCCATTCAAGAAACGTGCCATTGTTTGCTCATCATCTTCCATGACATTGGCTCGTATCATGGCAATCTCCATCTCCTTGTAGTACTCTTCAACGCTCTTGGTTCCTTGCTTGAGTTGTTGGAGTTTCTTGAAGAGGTCGCGGTTGTAGTAGGTAGGCACGAAGCGTGCTCTCATGACATCCTTCATTTGTGCCCAAGTAGTGATGGGTGGTTCACCTCTTGCCTCACGGCGCTCTATGATTTGTTCCCACCAAATGAGGACATAGTCTTGCAACTCAAGGGATGCCATCGCGATCTTCTTCTCTTCTTCATAATTGTGCAAACGGAAGATCTTGTCAACTTTCAATGCCCATGAAAGGTATTCTTCAAGATCGTTGCTTCCGTTGAACTTGGGCATGGTGAACTTGAACTTGGGTATTCCTCGGTCAGCAACGGCTCGACTCACATCGCGTAGAGCGTGTTGCGCCTCAAGTGCTTGAGCGTCATGGAGTTGTTGTTCTTTATGTTGAGCCTCGGCATCTTGTGCATTTTGGTGTAGACGCGCGCGTTCTTCCTCTTCATGTTGGTGTTGTGGTTGTTGTTCTCGAGCTAGCGCAAAGGCTTCTTCGGCTTGACGTCGTCGGTGCTCTTGAGAGTCGGTGTCCCGATGTGGATTGAGGTTTGCTTGACGGTCGGTGCATGCGACTCGATGAAGAGTGTTTGATGTCGGTGTACTTGAGCCAGAGAGGGTAAAGTCGGAATGGCGACTTGAACGGCTCCTTCTTGAAGTGGAAGAAGAGCGGTTGAGCAACAAAGCGCGAATCTCGTCCATCCTTGCATCATTCTCTTGCTTGTGATCATCGAGCTTGTGGTCAAAGTAGTCCCTTGTACGTTGCTCGGAAAGTCGTAAGTCGGCGGCAAGGTTGTCGATGCGTTCACTCATAGCTTGTTGCTCTTGATGCAAAGCATGTTGTGCACCAAAGAGGTGACTCTTGGTGACGAAGGAGTTCATGTCGTCGTCTTGCTCCATGAAGAGTGGGTTGGTAGAAGTACTTGGCCTATCCATCATTCCAAGACAAATGTGAGTGGTAGAAAGAGAAGAACGAGTACCAAATGTACCTTGACTGAAGTTGAAAGTGGATCGAGGATCACTCCAATGTAGGAAAAGGAAATAGCACAATTGGTACGAGTTCTTGTCGGTATCTCACACCTACACAAGTAAAAGCTTTTGGTGGAGCTTGGTTAGGATGGTGGCACCAAATTTGATGTAATTGTAAGTGAGCTTCAATAATGTTGGAAAAGATTCGCAAGATGCAATGTAACAAGTAGACCAAGCATATAAGGTACACGGAAACACACACGCAAAAAGATAAGTGGGGTTGTGCAACCAAGGGTGAGCCAAAATGTGGAATCCACGAAAATGCTCTTGTTGCACAACACTAGAGAGACGCTAGCACGATTGCGTGATAGGCGGATACAAGAACTTGTGCACAACCTACTTAGCAAAAATGTAACGACTTCTATCCCAAATACTTTGTATGCAAGGTGTTCTTATGATATGATCCAAGATGATCGAGTATGACAATCTTAATGTTGTATGATGCTATGGTGCTTGCTTAAAAGCTATTTGCTTATCCTTCCTCTTTGCTTAAAAGCTTGTTTGGCTCTTTGATGTTTGAGCTCTTTTCTCATGGAATGCTTGACGAACCAAGATAGCAAGTGAGTATGCGATGACAACTTTGTGACACAAGAGATGATACCAATATAGGCAACAATGATGTATGTATGCTATGGGAAGTATGATCAGTATTGTGCACAAGTCTTGTTGCCGGGAATACTCAATGTTTAGTCTCGATGGGTAAGCAACGCAAAGGAGTAAGGCTATGATGGCTATCAATGTAATGGCAAGAGTGATATGTCCAATACCAAGATGAGGTTACCGGTCTTGCTTCCGGTATGGTGTCAAAATGGTGGCACGAATACCAAGTCGTAGTCGAGGTGGTTGTTCTTGACGACGCGTCCGTGGCGAAAATGACCAGCGGTGATGTCGATGTCGAACCGTACCTAGATAGCCGAAACACAAAAGGATACGGTACCGCAACTCAAATTCTCAAACCTGAAAGTAGCAATTGTGTCGGAGAGCATCCAAAATAGTTGGGTTATGCGGAAATGGTGGAGGTATGCGGAAGTATATATGGTATATGGTGAGCACCGGAACAAAATTTGGTGGAATTTGGGCGGAGATGTGGAAGTAGTGCAAACTTTCTGTCGAAGCCGGAAGTTCCGGGCAAGACGGAGGGTCCGGGGTCCGTAGGTTCCGGGGAAGGCCGGAAGGTCCGGGGGCCGGAATGTCCGGGCTGGACCGGAAGTTCCGGTGGTCGGGATTCTGCCAAGAACAGAGACTTGGGGATCATGGATTTGGGCGGAAAAACTTGGGGAAAAGCCCAAATCCGAAGGGGAAAAAGAAGAAATTGGAGGAAAAGAAGGTGGGAGGCCAGATCTACAAGACACACACAAACTTCACGGATCAAAACCAACAAAATCACAACAAACGAACAAATCACACACACAAAAAATTGGGGCTATTTTTGGTGGGGATTTTCGGATTAGGACGAAAAACAACAAAATTAGGCTAGAAACACAACAGGGAGGCTCCGAAATCATGATCAACGTGGCTCTAGATACCAAGATGATGTAGGGTAGAACCCTAGTGGCCTGATCTTTCACGAAAGGAGCGGATCCCGCGAAGAACACGATGAACGCGAAGAGGGGAACGAGGAAAACGGGAGAAAAACACAAGAGGAAACACAAGAGGAACACTCAAACTAACAAGAACAAGTCACACATGTGCTAGATCCTCGGGTACATAGAACGATACACGAATCCATGGACAACTAAGGACGATACAAAAGGGTAGCCGGTTCTTCTTCGTGAGGAGGTCTTGAATCCACAAGGGGATCTTCCCGTCAAGGTGTCTTGAATCCAAGGTGGATCTTCTCCGTAGAGGAGCCGCGGTCTCTCTTGTGGAGTAGATCCGATATGGATGAGCAATGCTCTATCTCTCAATGAGCTAAACCAATGCTAACCCTAGAAAGTTGTACGTGATAGAGTATATATAGTCTAGGTGATGAAAGGGTACACGGGCCTCGGCCCAAGTGGCTGCGCGCAGGCAGGGCCGGAAGTTTCGGGCGTCGGAGGTTCCGGGAAGGGTCCGGCCTAACCAGAGAGTTGGCGCGGTGGAGATGTGCTGGCATCCGGGGGCCGGAAGGTCCGGGCAAGCCGGAGGTTCCGAGCGCCGGAAGGTCTGGGACGGGGTCCGGGCTAACCCGAGAGTTGGCACGCCTGGGCTGGTCGAAGTCATTGGCGGCCGAAAGCTCCGGGTCGGCCGGAAGGTCCGGGGGCCGGATGTTCCGGGCTGTCCAGAGTGTTTACGCCTGTCTCTTCTTCTACAGTCCTCAGCTCTGAGTCTTGAGCGTTGTACCTGGTGGCACATAGTATCTCGGAGTTAGGCAGTAGCCATGTCTCACTTGAAGAGGGGGAAAACTCAAGTAGGAGTGATGTCACCTCGGATTGAATAGCACGTGCCCTAGCCCTTGTCATTGGTTGATGAGGACATCAATACCATTGTTACACCCACAGCCCCTGCTGCTATACATACTGGACCAATTACTAGAGCTCGCGCACGCCAACTAAATTACCAGGTACTTTCGTTTCTTGGTAATGATTCTAATGTTCATGAGAATATGATGCTGCCTAAATTGGATACATTTGTTTTGCTTACAAATGGAGGGCCTAGCTTGGAGAAGGAGGAACATTGGATTAAGAACAAGCATGGAGATGATGGCATGCGCAAGGGGAACAAGAACAGAGTTACAAGTGATGATTTCAGGTCTTTGAAGCCTCCATAACGAGTGCATGAAGCCTTGGACGAAGTATACAAGATGTCACTTCATAAATTTCATCCAGAGGCTATTATAGGTGCTGCGTCACCTTTTTATTGGGCCAGGCCGATGTAATTTCGAAATACATAAGTATAGGCTATTTTTAGAGTCCATATGTGTGGGGAAACAGGAGATAGGGTTGATTTCGGACCCCTCCACCAAGGGCCACCAAATTCCCCCTCTCTTCCTCCATATATACAGCCCTTAGGGCACCGTTTAGACTTTGGGTTTTGTTTAGATTAAAAGTTCGCCATAGCTGCAACTTCGCGTACTTCGTTTGTGTTCAACGACCAGACAAAGGCGTCACAGAAGCCCACCTTGATCAATAAAGCTTTCATCTTATATTCGCAATATCCAGATTGCAATCTCAGTTTCTTGCTTGTTCTTCGTTTGCTCGCAGGAAACAGACCCTCGTGGTCAGGTTGATCATGCTCCAGCGTGGTCAATAACCTCTCGGAGTTGGTTTAGCGATTGCTAAGGCGCGACGTCCTCGCACGTTCGTAGTCGGATCGTCAAAGTCGACTGCCACCAAAGCGATATCCATCATCTCATCGAAAGACGGGACACCTTTGCCTCTATCATTGGTCCACTTGGAGCTTGGATAGTTGAGGTGGCATCCATGTGGATGGTCGTGGGACCCTCCGTCTTGCCTAGAACTTCCGGCTTCGACGGAAAGTTTGCACTACTTCCACATCTCCGCCAAAATTCCACCAAATTTTGTTCCGGTGCTCACCATATAGCATATATACTTCCGCATACCTCACCATTTCCACATAACCCAACTATTTTTGGATGCTCTCTGACACAATTGCTACTTTGAGGTTTGAGAATTTGAGTTGCGGTACCATATCCTTTTGTGTTTTGGCTATCTAGGTACGGTTCGACATCGACATCACCACTACTCATTTTCGCCACGAACGTGTCATCAACAACGACCACCTCGACTACGACTTGGTATTCGTGCCACCATTTTGACACCATACCGGAAGCAAGACCGGTAACCTCATCTTGGTATTGGACATATCACTCTTGCCATTACATTGATAGCCATCATAGCCTTACTCCTTTGCGTTGCTTACCCATCGAGACTAGCCATTGTGTATTGCCGGCAACAAGACTTGTGCACATTGTTGATCATACTTCCCATAGCATACATACATCATTGTTGCCTATATTGGTATCATCTCATGTGTCACAAAGTTGTCATCGCATACTCACTTGCTATCTTGGTTCGTCAAGCATTGCATGAGAAAAGAGCTCAAACATCAAAGAGCCAAACAAGCTTTTAAGCAAAGAGGAAGGATAAGCAAAGAGCTTTTAAGCAAGAACCATAGCATCATACAACATTAAGATTGTCATACTTGATCATCTTGGATCATATCATAACAACACCTTGCATACAAAGTATTTGGGATAGAAGTCGTTACATTTTTGCTAAGTAGGTTGTGCACAAGTTCTTGTATCCGCCTATCGTGCAATCGTGCTAGCGTCTCTCTAGTGTTGTGCAACAAGAGAATTTTCGTGGATTCCACATTTTGGCTCACCCTTGGTTGCACAACCCCACTTATCTTTTTGCGTATGTGTTTCCGTGTACCTTATATGCTTGGTGTAGCGACCCGACCTCAAACGGCCAAGCCTCTGTGTATCCGTGCCATCCCTGGATCGGTATGCTGGCACACACAGTACATCAATGTATATATCAAAGTGCAATCACATGTATAAATCACGTAAAACTGATATATACCTCATAAGTCTCAGCGGAACAAAATAAGGGTGTGGAGTCCATCAACGCCAACGGCAAGTTGAGTGTAGACCGTAACCCTACAACGTAACTCTTACTCGTCGTAGAAAATTCCTGCAACATAAGACATTGCAGCCCTGTAGGTCAGTACATTGAATGTACTGGCAAGTCACATCATAAGAATAATGTACCTATTGTACATGCAATTTGGCTGGTGGGAAGCTCTAAGTTTAGTTTTGTTGCATAAAGCTAGTTTTCCCCTAGAATAAAAGATATTATTCTACCACTACTGTATAGCATAGGATGAGTTGGTAAACCCAACTTAATCCATTCCCAAAGTTTCATTTAAAACCCAACTGTTTAATTAAGAGTGATGAGATCTCCCAGCATTTCCACTACTAGATGCTCAAGTTGTCCGTAACCGGGGACACAGCTAATCGAATAGGCTTTAACACTCTACAGAGGTTTGCGCACTTTTCCCCACAAGACTCAATCGCCTCCCTTGAAGTTCTCGCACTGCCTGGCGTTTGAGAACAGGATGACCGAGACATAGTCGTTCGAAAATGTTCCCCCTTAACCCACGGATAGGCCGGTACACCTACATCATTCTACATCTACTAGCCCATCACGGAAGGGGTCACACTAACTACTCAACTAAGCCAGAGCCCATTTTTGCTTGTGGATGCACATGTAAGCTTCTAGACATGAGAAATACGATTGATCTCTTTTAGCCTCGGCGGACGGACCACTAGTGGTGCACCACCATGGATTTCCCATGCATGCTCCCACTGTACTTCGCCACCATCCAAACCAAACCTCCACCCAGGTAGTTCATTAAGTTATCTTGGTTCTACTTACTACTTTGTCACTCATCTCTCACAATGAACACTTCCCAATCCACGTCTACAATGGCAAGGCAAAATCAAACTTACGCGGTGGTGACAAAGGTATATGGTTCAAACCTACCTCAATGAACTACTAGGTAATGGCATAGCCATATGGCATCAATAAATCCTACCATACAATCCTACCACAAAAGGACTAAGTGCATAATATAAACATAGGTAATTGGAAGAATGGTCAAATGTGAACTTGCCTGGTAATAGTTGATGAAGATAATATCGCTCTCAGAAATTTACTTAATAGAGTTATTCATCACTCTTCGATGAAAATCTATAAGGTCAAACATTGCATTCACATAAGCAATCATTTCAAAGAACCAAATAACATTCAACATGAAAAGACTCGGAAAACCCAAATGAACACACAACACACTTAACTATCAAAAGAAAATCCTAAGTGCAAAACAACATAGGGCATGGGTGCCAAAAAAATTGTGACGTGGACCACAGTGCATACTAGGCATATGAGTAAAACTACTATGGACAGATCCTAATGTGTGAAAAAATATCATGAGATAGGTCCAAGTGATAGGGTTTGGCAACGGTGACACGGTGCAAAAAGAATCAACCTATTTGGAGCTACGGTTTAGGAGATATGGCCAATTGTAATTTGAATTCAAATATGAATAATTTCAAATTTGAATTTGACAAAACTTTGCAAAGTTGGCTTCTCAGAAGAAAACTATTCGAGACGAACATTTTGGCACTGGTTTCATCGAATTTGGATCAACGGTTAAAAAGTTGTGGCTTTCCGAAGTGTAGGGGCTAAACTGAAATTTACAGGGACTTGACTGTGAAAGTTTTTTTCGCGACTAGGTCCCTGGCCACGTGGCGGCTTCCGGGTGGCTGAGCAGCATTTGCGGCTTAGGCTAAACGGCGAACGACCACTAAATAAGCAAAACCCTATGCGGTGGCTAATAAAAAAACCATCGGTTTAACCAAAACCGTTCGGTTTAAGTAAACCGGATTAACCAATCTAAAAAACACTAAACTAAACCGATCTTAGAGAGAGAGAGAGAAAACGAATGGCGAGAGAGCGGTTCGCTCACCTTGACAACGACGACAATGATGTACAGGGCGACGGCGGCGCTGGCTTCAGGCGATGGCGGGGCGGCGACTGCGGTGGTCCTTGGCGGCGGGGAAGGAGATGAGGAGTCCAGGCGCGGCGTGGGCAGCGCGCTGGTAGGGTCGACGGGCGGTGGGGTGGCCAGCGACAAGCTGAGGGAGGCGACGGAGCTCCGGTGCTCCGGCGAGGACGCAGGTCGTCAGGGCGGCGGTTACGGCGAGACCTAGGCGGCGAAAACATGTCAACCGGATGCACACGTACTCGAGCAGTAAAAATAAGTAGTCGGTGGAGGCCAGGGTGGCTCACGGGCGACGAAATCCTTCGGTGAACTAGCACGGCTTCGGCGAGATCCAAGTGGCTACGGCGAGCGATTCGAGAGGCTAGGGACGACGTGGAGTGGCAGAATTGAGAGAGGAGGACGAGGGGCTTTTATAGGCACGGAGAGAGGGCTCGGGAGCGAGGGATAAGCTGTATCCCTAGAGCTTCGGCTGGCGGGTGCGTGTGCGTGCTCATCCAGCGGGAGGAGCGGGAGGTAGGGGGTGATGGATCGGGCTGGGCCCCACGGGTCAGCGACAGGGAAGAGATGAGCGAGGAAGAGAGACGAGCGGGCGAGCTTGCGCTGGCTCTCGGGCGCGAGCAAGCCTGGGACGGCCTGGACGGTCGGGGCTCTGGGCCAGCTGGCCAGTTGGCCAGGGGGCCGCGCGGCTGGGTGGCTGCTGGGCCGGCTGGCCAGCGCGTGCGTGCGGTTTCTTTAATAAAAAGTTTTCTTTTTTTTCAAACAGAAAAAACAAACAAACTCAGTAATAATAAAAAAACTATATAGGCATATTTTGTATACCAAAATGCTCAGAAAAATACCAAGAATAAGATGAACTATTTTCCAAGTTCGAATAAATTCTAAAAAAAATCATACAAGTCAAACAGTGCTACTATTGCATTTAAAATCAATAAAAATCATTTTTAAAATAGCAAAATGATTTCAATTTTATTTTCTCCTAATTTTCCATTGAAGGGAATCATTTTACCCTTATTTCCATTTATTTATTTTTAGGAGAAAAATATTTTAAAAAGAAACTCAAATAACTCCCAATTGGATTTGGATTTGTAATTTCAAACAACTTCGAATGGAAAAATGAGTTTCAAATAACTTCAAAGTGACTTCCAATTTATTTCTTTGAAACTTCCAACTCTCTTTCCTCAAATATGAAGAAGTCATTTTATCTTCCCTCATGAACTCATTGAGTTGCTTAAAGTTTCTAAGTTTGAAATATTTCAAAAAGGAATTCAAATCATTTTCAAACCCCTTTTCATTTCTTTAAATGGAAGAAGTCATATCATCTTCACTCTAGGGTTTTGTGATCAAATGAATTTGAATTCAGGAAGATCAAAATGCAAGATGCAAAGTTTTGGGAAAGTCCTTTTATTCCCTCTCATTCAACTTTCAAAAAGTTTTCAGTTTCCAATCATTTTCACACAATCAATCACACAACAATAAAACAAACAATCATAATAATTTATTTAATATAACGTTCCAAAATTTAGAATTTTGGGATGTTACAAACTACCACCCTTAAAATGAATCTCGTCCTCGAGATTCTGAGAGGCTAGAAAGAAGGTTAGGTTTGGGGGGTCTCCTTGAAAATCCATTAATCAACACATGTTATGGGGTGCTACCACCCTTAGAAGTATGGTCACGGTTCCAACAAACCTCATGTACTCCATCCTTGGTGTTAATGGTGCCGGTCTTCTCATATTCTCTGAGATAACTCCCTCACTTGTGTGCTTCTGGTAAGGGCATGGCCTTTTCCTCAAAATCAGGAGTCCTTTCTTCAAAATAGGATCCTTATGAGACTTGACAGGTCTCGCGCCAATGCTAATCAACTATCGAAATCTCATGGTGGTCAACAAATTCTGGTTCCTCCTGTAGGAAATGGGTCTGGGTTGAATCTCACCGTATAACCTACGATTGGCAACGATTGCTTGTAAAGGGTTCCATCGTCCTACCATTCAAAGGTTTTTGGCTTATCATGTCGACACTCTTCTAGGGTTTTAAGTCTCTCTGATTTTTTTATCAACATATGATAGTTCGTGATAAAAGTCTCCGGTATGGGGGCCAATCCATCCCATACTTGAATCATTACTACATATGCAGATAGTGAATCACGTATTCTAACACTTGGGCATCCTCACAAGCATTGCAGAACTTCTCTTCTCCACGGACTAGGTCCGATAAATCCATTGGTCCTGCAAGCCAAACAAAAACTCTATCGTTTCTTCACAACTCTTGGGTTTACGTAACCTCCTGTGGAACGTCTGCTGATGAACTCACAGCTTCTCCCAGAATTCTTTTCTTCAACAAGATTGTGCTTGTTTCCTTATCAAATCCTGGGTCCTGTGGGTTATGGCCCACTTCAACACTTGTATATCTTTAACTCATCCTTGGAGTTACTATTGTTCCATATTCCAACATTACATCTCATTTAAATCCAATAGTACTTCCTTACTTCATACTCTTGGGGCAACCATCATAAGTAAAACCAAACTCCAACTCATTTGTCCAAACTCCACTCTATGGAATACATTTCCTTTTCCATTGGTCAAGTGTTCACATAGACAAGTATCGCCAAAAATGCACTGGTTCATCCATAATTCATATTCTCTTCATATCAAATCCTTTATTATATCCTTAACCACTACTCAAAACTCAAATTTCACAAGTACTCTATTACAAAAGCTGCCATCCATATAGTTTGGTATGGTCAAGCATTACTTCCATCTTTATTCATTTGCCCTACTTGAAGATGCTTCAGTCCCACTAGAATTGTGCGATGTGATCCTTCAAATCATCGATGTTTTGCTTCACCGTGGTGGCCATGAGCTTCATCTCCATCATCTCTGCATGGACCTCTCTTAGGTATTCCTGAGTGTGACGGAGTCTTGCTTCTAGTATTTCTCCAATCTGACGTATGGCTTCCATAGAAGCTTCACGAACAGAGTCAAAGAATGTTGCTCGTGGTACTCGAGAAATGAAAAAGTATTGCCCCATAGTCTTTGGGCAAACTCCCTTCACACGGTGGAGGTGTACCTCCACGTACCAATGTTCAACTCCATTCTCCATGAAAGGATAACCCTTGTAGACTGCATCTCCTTCAAGATGAATATGCTTCATCATGTCCTTCAGGATTTTGGGGTAATCCTGATCACTGGTCATGGTCATGATCGTTTCTGGGCCCTTCAGAAAAGACTCGTAAAAGGTTGTCATCTGCAGGCATAAGATAGAAGGGGTACTCAGGATACTGTATGTATTTCCTTGGGTGAAATGTGGTTGTTTTTCTGGGAAAAGTTTGGGGTCAGCTTGTCCATGGGTTCAAGGTTTTAGTCTGGGTGTGATAGCGAGAGAGGTACTCACAATCAACAAACCACTCATAACATTTCATATGAGATTCCAAACACCTCAACTTTTATTGCTTCACGAGCTATTACAATTTCCATTTCACAACTCAACTCAACATCCCCAACGAAAATAAAAGTGCATTCCAACTTTATTACATGCTTTATTCCAATATCAAGATCTCAACTACTCTGCTCATGCTCTCCTCGGGTCTGAACATTCTCTGGCAAAATGTCCTACTCCTTTGCAGCATAAACAAATGACTTCAGACAAATCCAGGGGCTTCCTGGTGGTTATCTTGGCTCCTTGGGTTCTTGGCTTCCTTGCTGGGCATTTGCTAGCGTAATGACCTAAATCCTTGCACCTGTAACAAGTGATTTGACTCAGATCCTTTTCTGCAGAAATTGGGTTATTCTGGGGATACATGCTCTTTCTCTTCCTCGACTTCTTCGTTCCGATCAATTCCTCTATCTCTTGTCGATCAAACTCCACTTCTTCCATCGGGAAGTTTCCCAGACACTCTTGGTTTTCCTTCATGCAATATTGTAAAAATGTCCTTCTTCTCCACATGAATAGCAAGCACTGGAGTAAAAACGGTTTAGGCTTTCTCCATCAGGGTCGTCAACATCTTCTTTCATCACCGGTTTTCTTAAACTTTCCCTGAGGGTTTCTTTCACTGCTTCCTTCTACTACTTGGTAATTTCTTGTACCTTGGGATAAATATGACACTGGGCAGGGTAGTGCGTAGTTCCTTCACACAAGAAACAAGTAACCTTCATGGTTGGACATTCTTCAGCTTGGTGATTTCCTTCACAAAGAGGGCATCCATTCTTGTGTTCTTCATGGGTATGTCCTATCTCACCACAAATCTTGCATGCATAAGGTTTCTTCATTTTATTGCCATAGGGCTTCTGAATGAGACGAGACCTCAGTAGAGTCATCTTGAATTCCTCCCAAGTTTTTGCTCCGTTACATCCTTGTATGCCCTGATGCATTTTCCACCAGGTTGCAGCACTTTTTGTAAAGTACTGAAGAGAGTATTGAACCTCATACTTCCTTGCAACCAAATTGCTCCTGAAATGATTCTCCATGCTTTGAATCCATAGCTCTGCCTCCAACTGTGTGATCGGTTCAGAGAATGCAAGTCCATCTTCATTCATCATCTATTGGGTCCAAGGGTTTCGGGATGAGATAAGAGGGATAGAGATACACACATACACACAATATAGTTTTGAAAATAAGTTTTATTTGTGGCTGTCAGGAAAAACATCAAACAATGACAGCTCACAACATCACATCTAACGTAAGTATACAATAGGGGTTTGGTCCTCTAAAGTTCATATAAATCTTGGAATTCTTCAGTGTCTTCAAATTCTTCAATTCTTCGGAGGCTTCGACTATTGTAGCTTCAACTCTTCTAGTGTATGGTGAAGTCAAATATCTTGTCGTTCTCGGAGTGGCTTTAGTTCATCCTCCTTGTGGTCCAAAGGGAACGGGGTTTGTCTAACTAAAAGGGAATATTTGATAAAGCTCAGAAAATAAGAGAGATAAATGACCTTTTTCAAAATAAGTTTAAGAGAAATCCTTTCCTAAGGGCTTTCCAGTTTCTAGGGTCATGTCCTACAGTCAACATGTGCTCTGATACCATCTCTGTAGCGACCCGACCTCAAACGGCCAAGCCTCTATGTATCCATGCCATCCCTGGATCGGTATGCTGGCACACACAGTACATCAATGTATATATCAAAGTGAATCACATGTATAAATAACGTAAAACTGATATATACCTCATAAGTCTCAGCGGAACAAACATAAGGGTGTGGAGTCCATCAACGCCAACGGCAAGTTGAGTGTAGACCATAACCCTACAACGTAACTCTTACTCGTCGTAGAAAATTCCTACAACATAAGACGTTGCAGCCCTGTAGGTCAGTACATTGAATGTACTGGCAAGTCACATCATAAGAATAATGAACCTATTGTACATGCAATTTGGCTGGGGAAGCTCTAAGTTTAGTTTTTTGCATAAAGCTAGTTTTTCCCTAGAATAAAAGATATTATTCTACCACTACTGTATAGCATAGGATGAGTTGGTAAACCCAACTTAATCCATTCCTAAAGTTTCATTTAAAACCCAACTGTTTAATTAAGAGTGATGAGATCTCCCAGCATTTCCACTACTAGATGCTCAAGTTGTCCGTAACTGGGGACACGGCTAATCGATTAGGTTTTAACACTCTACAGAGGTTTGCGCACTTTTCCCCACAAGACTCGATCGCCTCCCTTGAAGTTCTCGCACTGCCTGGCGTTTGTGAACAGGATGACTGAGACATAGTCGTTCGAAAATGTTCCCCCTTAACCCACGGATAGGTCGGTACACCTATATCATTCTACATCTGCTATCCCATCCCGGAAGGGGTCACACTAACTACTCAACTAAGCCAGAACCCATTTTGGCTTGTGGCTGCACATGTAAGCTTCTAGACATGAGAAATACGATTGATCTCTTTGAGCCTGGGCGGACGGACCACTAGTGGTGCACCACCATGGATTTCCCATGCATGCTCCCACTGTACTTCGCCACCATTCAAACCAAACCTCTGCCCAGGTAGTTCATTAAGTTATCTTGGTTCTACTTACTACTTTGTCACTCATCTCTCACAATGAACACTTCCCAATCCACGTCTACATTGGCAAGGCAAAATTAAACTTATGCGGTGGTGACAAAGGTATATGGTTCAAACCTACCTCAATGAACTACTAGGTAACGGCATAGCCATCTGGCATCAATAAATCCTACCATGCAATCCTACCACAAAAGGACTAAGTGCATAATATAAACATAGGTAATTGGAAGAATGGTCAAATGTGAACTTGCCTGGTAATAGTTGATGAAGATAATATTGCTCTCAGAAATTTACTTAATAGAGCTATTCGTCACTCTCCGATGAAAATCTATAAGGTCAAACATTGCATTCACATAAGCAATCATTTCGAAGAACCAAATAACATGCAACATGAAAAGACTCGGAAAACCCAAAGGAACACACAACACACTTAACTATCAAAAGAAAATCCTAAGTGCAAAACAACATAGGGCATGGGTGCCAAAAAAATTGTGACATGGACCACTGTGCAAACTAGGCATACGAGTAAAACTACTATGGACAGATCCTAATGTGTGAAAAAATATCGTGAGATAGGTCCAAGTGATAGGGTTTGGCAACGGTGACACGGTGCAAAAAGAATCAACCTATTTGGAGCTACGGTTTAGGAGATATGGCCAATTGAAATTTGAATTCAAATCTGAATAATTTCAAATTTGAATTTGAAAAACTTTGCAAAGTTGGCTTCTCGGAATAAAACTATTCGAGACGAACATTTTGGCGCTGGTTTCATCGAATTTGGATCAACGGTTAAAAAGTTGTGGCTATCCGAAGTGTAGGGGCTAAACTGAAATTTACAGGGACTTGACTGTGAAAGTTTTATTCGCGACTAGGTCCCTGGCCACGTGGCGGCTTCCGGGTGGCTGAGCAGCGTTCACGGCTTAGGCTAAATGGTGAACGGCCACAAAATAAGCAAAACCCTATGCGGTGGCTAATAAAAAAACCATCGGTTTAACCAAAACCGTTCGGTTTAAGTAAACCGGATTAACCGATCTAAAAAACACTAAACTAAACCGATCTTAGAGAGAGAGAAAAAACGAACGGCAAGAGAGCGGTTCGCTCACCTTGACGACGACGACAGCGATGTATAGGGCGGCGGCGGCGCTGGCTTCGGGCGATGGCGAGGCGGCGACTGCGGTGGTCCTTGGCGGCGGGGAAGGAGATGAGGAGTCCGGGCGCGGCGTGGGGGCGTGCTGGTGGGGTCGGCGGGCTGTGGTGTGACGCCCCCGATTTAATCGTACACTAATCATGCACGCAAATGTGTACGATCAAGATCAGGGACTCACGGGAAGATATCACAACACAACTCTACAAATAAAATAAGTCATACAAGCATCATAATACAAGCCAGGGGCCTCGAGGGCTCGAATACAAGTGCTCGATCATAGACGAGTCAGCGGAAGCAACAATATCTGAGTACAGACATAAGTTAAACAGGGTGCCATAAGATGGCTAGCACAAACTGGGATACAGATCGAAAGAGGAGCAGGCCTCCTGCCTGGGATCCTCCTAGGTCACTCCTGGTCGTCATCAGCGGGCAGCACGTAGTAGTAGGCACCTCCGGTGTAGTAGGGGTCATCGTCGACGGTGGCGTCTGGCTCCTGGACTCCAGCATCTGGTTGCGACAACCAGGTAGAAGGGAAAGGGGAAAAGAGGGAGAAAAGCAACCGTGAGTACTCATCCAAAGTACTCGCAAGCAAGGAGCTACACTACATATGCATGGGTATATGTGTAAGGAGGCCATATCGGTGGACTGAACTGCAGAATGCCAGAATAAGAGGGGGATAGCTAATCCTGTCGAAGACTACGCTTCTGGTAGCCTCCGTCTTGCAGCATATAGAAGAGAGTAGATTGTAGTCCTCCAAGTAGCATCTCCAAGTAGCATCTCCAAGCAGCATCTCCAGTAGCATCGCATAGCATAATCCTACCCGGCGATCCTCTCCTCGTCGCCCTGCGGAAAAGCGATCACCGGGTTGTCTGTGGAACTTGGAAGGGTGTGTTTTATTAAGTATCCGGTTCTAGTTGTCATAAGGTCAAGGTACAACTCCAAGTCGTCCTGTTACCGAAGATCACGGCTATTCGAATAGATTAACTTCCCTGCAGGGGTGCACCACATAACCCAACACGCTCGATCCCATTTGGCCGGACACACTTTCCTGGGTCATGCCCGGCCTCGGAAGATCAACACGTCGCAGCCCCACCTAGGCAAAACAGAGAGGCCAGCACGCCGGTCTAAACCTAAGCGCACAGGGGTCTGGGCCCATCGCCCATAGCACACCTGCACGTTGCGAGGGCGGCCGGAAGCAGACCTAGCCTAGAGGCGTTCCAGTCCAATCCGGCGCGCGCCGCTCCGTCGCTGACGTCTGAAGTGCTTTGGCTGATACCACGACGTCGGGATACCCATAACTACTCCCACGTAGATGATTAGTGCGTATAGGCTCGTAGCCGACTCAGATCAAATACCAAGATCTCGTTAAGCGTGTTAAGTATCCGCGAACGCCGAACAGGGCCAGGCCCACCTGTCTCCTAGGTGGACTCAACCTGCCCTGTCGCTCCGCCACAAAGTAACAGTCGAGGGCCGTCGGGAACCCAGGCCCACCTCTACCGGGATGGAGCCACCTGTCCTTTCAGCCCCCATCTCCAAACAGTATCACCAGTAATGTAACAGTGTAAAGTATATAGTATATGCCCGTGATCACCTCCCGAAGTGATCACAGCCCAGTAGTATAGCATGGCAGACGGACAAGAGTGTAGGGTCACTGATGGAACACTAGCATCCTATACTAAGCATTTAGGATTGCGGGTAAGGTATCAATGACTGTAGCAGCAATGACAGGCTATGCATCAGAATAGGATTAACGGAAAGCAGTAACATGCTACACTACTCTAATGCAAGCAGTATAGAGAAGAGTAGGCGATATCTGGTGATCAAGGGGGGGGGGGCTTGCCTGGTTGCTCTGGCAAGGAGGGATCGTCAACACCGTAGTCGAACTGGGGTCGCCGGCAGTCTCGGGGTCTACCGGAAAGAAGTAATGGAGGGGAACACAATAAATAACAGAGCAATCAAAGCATCACAAAGCGTAACATGGCAATACGCGGTCTAGAGTGACCTAACGTGATACTAGGTGGTACCGGCGAAGGGGGGAAACATCCGGGAAAGTATTCCCGGTGTTTCGCGTTTTCGGGCAGATGAACCGGAGGGGAAAAGTTGTGTGTTCGCTATGCTAGGAGTGTGTGGCGGACGAACGGAGGGTGTAACCGGATTCGTCTCGTCGTTCTGAGTAACTTTCATGTATAAAACTTTTTCATCCGAGCTACGGATTATTTTATATGTTTTTTAAAGTTTTAATTCATTTTCTAAAATTATGTATTTATTTTAATCCGAATTGACCAAGTCAAAAGGACTGGTCTAAATGGGAGTTGGTGGCCCACATGTCACTGCTTTAATAATTTCCAAAAGGATTTATCTAAACTAAATAGATGGGACCCACATGTCATTTGCTAATAGGCTAACTTAGCACTAAACTAATACTAAGCTACACCTAACATAATTAAACAAGGACCGGCCACTACTGGGCATAGCCTAGCCGGCCACACGTACGGCGCGCAAACACACAGAGCACACACGCACACACAATGCTTGGGTTTAAGAGAAGATAGCATTTTGTGATTTTTGTAGGAATTAAACCATACATCAAAAGGATTTGGTCCAGTGGGATAAAATGGAGTTTGTCATGTATGCTTTCTACTCATATTATTTTTACCCATGTTAACCGCTGGTTAGACGTTGTTTAGAGGCTGTACAGAGGGTCAGATAATGTCAAATTAGAAAAGCTAGCACTAGCTACAGTAACTGAATGTTACTGTACCCGTGTAGCATAGCAGCAGGCAGAGCTGCAGCGAGCAGCACGGGCGCCTGGTGCGTGCGGTGCGTGTGGTGGGCGGGCGCAGGAGCTCAGGCGAGCAGCATGCCGCGGCGTGAGCAGCAGCAGAGGCCAGGGGCGTTGGGCGCAGGCGGCACGGTCGCGGCGACTACGGGCACGATCAAGGGCAGGGCTGGTGCGTGCGGGCGTGGTGACGCGCGTGTGGCGGGTCGGCGAGCGCCGTACGAGGCGGCGCTGGAGCAGTAGCAGGCGAAGTAGCACTAGACCACGGCGAGGCCGGCGCACGTGCATAGAAGCAGCCACAGCACGCACGCACGTACGCGTACGCGGCAGCTCGGACGAGCTCGGGGACGGCGGCTTACGGCGCAAGAATGGGAGGGAAGAGGATGTGCTCACCGAGCAGGCACAAGGAGGCCCGTTGAGTGGCTTAGGAGCAGCAGAGGTGGCCGGTGTTGGCGACGGCGGCGGCGACCGAGACGGATGGAGGTTGAGGACGGGGAAGCAGCGGGTGTCCCGGTGGCTTCCGGCTCGATCTCGCTCGAAGTAGGCGACGAAGACGGTGCCCCTGGCGTGGTCTCTGGCAGCGAGGAGGCCATCGGCGACGGCTACACCGACGACGCGTCCATGGCGGAGATCAAGAAGGAGGGGGATCTGAGGAGGGAGGCAGAGGGAGATGGGGGCGAGCAAAACTAGGGTTGGGCGCCGGTGACGCGGGGGTGGCTTATAGGCATCGGGGAGGTCGGGGATGGCCGCCACGCATGTCCCTGGCGCCATGGATGGCTGCCACACCCCTCCATCGTCCCTGTAGCAAGGGGAAGGGGATAAGTGGGAGTGGGCTGGTATTGTACTCAGGTGGGTCGGCCAGTTGGGCCGTCTGGCCCAGTTGGCCAGGGAGGCCTTTCTCCCTTTTTTTTGTATTGTATTTTCTTGTTGTTTCTTTCTTTTTTTTGTTCTCTTTTATTTTTAGTTTTTGTAAAAATACTAAAGTGGCACCCAAAATAGATGTTACAATTTATACCACAGCCACAAACAACTTAGCACTGAAATAAAATAGTTTTGAAATTGTTTGTCATTTTAAAAGCATTTATATAATTATTAATGCTGCTATTTTATTCCTTTTAGAGTGTTTAAACATTTTATAAAGGTGTGGTTTGACCAACATAATTACCTATGCATTATTTGGCACAACCCGAACATTTTAGTTTTAGTCTTTGAAAACTTTTGTTGTTTGCCTGATTTTTAAATTGAATTCAAATCGGTTTCGAACTAATGCGAGATTAGCCACAGTACTCGAGGTGATGTGGCATCATTAGCGGAGGGTTACTGTGGCGTAACTATCCGGGCGTCACATGTGGGGTGGCCAGTGACAAGCTGAGGGAGGCGGTGGAGCTCCGGTGCTCCGGCGAGGACGCAGGTCGTCGGGGCGGTGGTTACGGCGAGACCTAGGCGGCGAAAACATGTCAACCGGATGCACACGTACTCGGGTAAAAATAAGTAGTCGGTGGAGGCCGGGGTGGCTCACGGGCGAAGAAATCCTCCGGTGAACTAGCACGGCTTTGGGGAGATCCAAGTGGCTACGGCGAGCGATGCGAGAGGCTAGGGACGACGTGGAGTGGCAGAATGGAGAGAGGAGGACAAGGGGCCTTTATAGGCCCGGAGAGAGGGCTCGGGAGCGAGGGATAAGCTCTATCCCAAGAGCTTCGGCCAGCGGGTGCGTGTGCGTGCTCATCCAGCGGGAGGAGCGGGAGGTTGGGGTGATGGATCGGGCTCGGCCCCACGGGTCAGCGACAGGGAAGAGATGAGCGAGGGAGAGAGACGAGCGGGCGAGCGAGCGCTGGCTCTCGGGTGCGAGCAGGCCTGGGGCGGCCTGGCCGGTCGGGGCTCTGGGCCAGCTGGCCAGTTGGCCAGTGGGCCGCGCGGCTGGGTGGCAGCTGGGCCGACTGGCCAACGCGTAAGTGCGGTTTTTTTAATAAAAAGTTTTTCTTTTTTTCAAACAAAAAAACAAACAAACTGAGTAATAATAAAAAAAACTATATAGGCATATTTTATATACCAAAATGCTCAGAAAAATACCAAGAATAAGATGAACTATTTTCCAAGTTACCAAAATGCTCTAAAAAAATACCAAAAATACCAAAATGCTCTAAAAAAATTCATAAAAGTCAAACAGTGCTACTTTTGCATTTAAAATCAATAAAAATCATTTTTAAAATAGCAAAATGATTTCAATTTTATTTTCTCCTAATTTTCCATTGAAGGGAATCATTTTACCCTTATTTCCATTTATTTATTTTTAGGATAAAAATATTTTAAAAAGAAAATCCAATAACTCCCAATTGTATTTGGATTTGGAATTTCAAACAACTTCGAATGGAAAAATGAGTTTCAAATAACTTCAAAGTGACTTCCAATTTATTTCTTTGAAACTTCCAACTCTCTTTCCTCAAGTATGAAGAAGTCATTTTATCTTCCCTCATGAACTCATTGAGTTGCTTAAAGTTTCTAAGTTTGAAATATTTCAAAAAGGAATTCAAATCATTTTCAAACCCCTTTTCATTTCTTTAAATGGAAGAAGTCATATCAGCTTCACTCTAGGGTTTTGTGATCAAATGAATTTGAATTCAGGAAGGTCAAAATGCAAGATGCAAAGTTTTGGGAAAGTCCTTTTATTCCCTCTCATTCAACTTTCAAAAAGTTTTCAATTTCCAATCATTTTCACACAATCAATCACACAACAATAAAACAAACAATCATAATAATTTATTTAATATAACATTCCAAAATTTAGAATTTTGGGATGTTACAAACTACCACCCTTAAAATGAATCTCGCCCTCGAGATTCTGAGAGGCTAGAAAGAAGGTTAGGTTTGGGGGGTCTCCTTGAAAATCCATTAATCAACACATGGTATGGGGTGCTACCACCCTTAGAAGCATGGTCACCATGAAGAGGCTCAACGTAAAGAACAACAACTCCGTGACGCTCAAGCACTTGAGGCGCAACAACCTCTACACGATGCGAGTCGAGCCGTTGCCGACCAAGGCCATCAAGCCCATGAAGAAGAGGAAGCACTTCGCGAAGAAATTCACGAACGACGACTTCAAGCTCGCATGCATCGTCTAATTCCTCCTCGAGCTCGACGCGCTCCTCCACAAGATCGCCAAGACCATCAAGTTCATCAAGAGCATGAAAACAATGGAAATCCTCTGCGACAAGATCAACACGAGGTTGACAACCCTCCGCGACAAGAGCACCACGAGTTGAACAATCATCTACAACATGGGCGTCATCATCCCCGACCCCAACACAATGAAGAGCAACGCTACGGCAAGCTCAAGTTCACCATGCCCAAGTTTATCGGAAGCAACGATCCCGAAGAATACCTTTCATGGGCATTGAAAGTTGCAAGATCTTCCGTTTGCAAAATTATGAAGAAGAGAAGAAGATCGCGATGGCATCCCTTGAGTTCCAAGACTATGTCCTCATTTGGTGGGAACAAATCATAGAGCGTCGTGAGGCAAGAGGTGAACCACCCATCACTACTTGGGCACAAATGAAGGATGTCATGAGAGCACGCTTCATGCCTACCTACTACAACCGCGACCTCTTCAAGAAACTCCAACAACTCAAGCAAGGAACCAAGAGCGTTCAAGAGTACTACCAGGAGATGGAGATTGCCATGATACGAGCCAATGTCACGGAAGATGATGAGCAAACAATGGCATGTTTATTGAATGGACTCAATCATCCTATCAAGAAGATCGCCGACTTCCAACCATACTCAAATCTCATCGATCTAGTGCACCAAGCTACCAAAGCGGAACGCCAACTTCAAGATGATTTCAAGTACGCCAAGTTCTCATCCAAGTCCTACGGCTTCTCCAATAACCAAGCTTCAACGACTCCAACACCGACTACAAGACCTTCTACTTCCAACATCGACAAGTCGACTTCCAAGAAAGCTTCGCCAACTACAAGCAACCCTACTACGGGCAACTTCAAGGCGAGAGCTTCATCATCATCAACCCCAACCGATGAGACCATCAAGATGAGTTCCTTCAAGTGTTTCACTTGCGGAGGCCGAGGCCACAAGTCCTACGAGTGCACCAACAAGCGGACCATGGTCTTCAACGACGATGGCACTTATGGCTCCATGAGTGAAGGTGAAATGGAAGCACTTGAGCAAGTCGCCATGCACCGCCAAGTGAACAATGTAGAAGAACAAGTCTTTTGTGATGAAGACTCAAGTCCCGCACTTGTCTCAAAAGTCTTGACTCTCCAACATCACCAAGAAGAAGACCAACGATGCCACATATTCCACACCAAGGCCGGCATCAATGGACGATCCGTCAAGGTCATCATCGATGGAAGGAGTTGTCACAATCTCGCAAGAGTGAACTTTTCTCCAAGCTCCAATTGCCCAAGACGAAGCATCCACATCCATACAAAGTGCAATGGCTTAGTGACTCCGGCACCATCCAAGTCGAGCAGCGAGTACAAGTCTCCTTTAAGACCTTGGAGTGCGACGTCGTTCCAATGACCGTTTGTCATCTTCTCCTTGGACGACCATGGCAATTCGATAGAGGAGTCGTCCACAACGGTCGAATGAACCACTACATCTTCAAGATGAAGGGCAAGGAGTACGTCCTCCGTCCAATGTCGCCAAGTCAAGTGATCGCCGACAAGCATACCACCCATCGTGGAGAGAATGGTGAGAGAGTGAGCCACCAAAAAGAGAGTGAGCGCCACAAGCCCAAATTGAGTGCCTCCACGATGAGCGAAAACAAGAACCTAGTTCTATTTGCCACCAAACGAGAGATGAGAGAAGTGTGTGAGAACCCATCTAGTGTCCTACACTATGTCATCGTGCGCAAGGACAATGCACCACAAACTAACACCTCTCACACTCTTCCTCTAGTGTTGTCTTCTCTTTTGCAGGAATTTCAAGATGTTTTCCCGATGAGCTACCTCCGGGACTACCTCCTCTACGAGGCATTAAGCACCTAATCGACCTCATCCCCGAAGCACCACTTCCAAACAAAGCTCCCTACCGCGTCAACCCCGAAAAACCAAAGAAATTCAAAGGCAAGTAAAACATCTCATAGACCATGGACATGTGCGTGAAAGTTTGAGCCCTTGTGCCGTTCCGGTCATTCTTGTGCCAAAACGTGACGGTAGTTTTCGCATGTGCTCCGATTGTAGACCTATCAATGCTATCACCGTTCGTTATAGGCATCTCATTCCACGCCTAGATGATATGCTTGATGAGCTTAGCGGTGCCACTATATTTTCCAAAATTGATCTTAAGAGTGGTTACTATCAAATCCGCATACAAGAGGGTAATGAATGGAAAATCGCCTTCAAAACCAAGTTTGGTTTGTATGAGTGGTTAGTCATGCCTATGGGTCTTTCGGAAGCACCGGGCACTTTTATGCGCCTCATGAATCATGTCTTTCGCCCTTACATTGGTATATTTGTTGTGGTCTACTTTGATGATATTCTTGTGTTTAGCAAATCTATCCAAGAGCATGTCACCCATGTCTGCACCGTTTTGCAAACTCTTAGGAAAGAGCGTCTCTATGCTAATATGAAGAAATGCCTTTTTGGTGTTGATAAGCTCGTTTTCTTAGGATTTGTTGTCTCTTCTAAGGGTGTTCATGTAGATGAGTCCAAGATCAATGCTATTCAGACTTGGCCGCAACCAACCAACTTGCATCAAGTGCGTAGTTTCCTTGGCCTTGCGGGTTTCTATAGTTGCTTTGTAAAGAATTTTAGCACCATTGCTTCGCCTTTTGTTTGGGGACCATCCCAAGATACCGCATTCAATGAGCTTAAGAATTTGCTTACTCATGCTCCCGTGCTTGCTTTACCCAACTTCGACAAACCTTTTGAAATTCATTGCGATGCTAGTGGTAATGGCATAGGAGGTGTGTTAACGCAAGAGAAGCACCCCATAGCTTAATTTAGTGAGAAACTTTCCGGAGCGCAACTCAACTCCCCCATCTATGACAAAGAACTATATGCTTTAGTCCGTGTTTTGCATGAATGGGAACACTACCTTCGTCCCCATGAGTTTATCATTCATACCGATCATGAGACTCTCAAGTATCTTAAGGGACAAACTAAATGGAGTGAATTTATTGAGTATTTTCCATATGTCATCAAGTACATCAAAGGTAAAGAAAACATAGTAGCGGATGCTCTTTCCCGCATTTGCATGCTTGTCACGCAACTTGAGATAGATGTCATTGGCTTCGAGCATATCAAAGACTTATATGAGCATGATACAACTTTTGCGATTCCTTATGCCAAGTGTTTGTCGAATACATCTTGGGAACGCTATTACATCAAAGATGGCTACCTTATGAGAGCTAACAAACTTTGCATTCCCGAGTCCTCGCTTCGTTTGTTGCTTTTGCAGGAATCTCATGGAGGAGGCTTAATGGGACACTTCGGATGCGACAAGACGTTCGCCACGCTCTCGAAGAGCTACTTCTGGCCAAAGATGTTTCGGGACGTCAATCGCTTCACCAACCGGTGTTCTACATGTCGCAAAGCTAAGTTCAAAGCTCAATCTCATGGTCTCTATATGCCTTTACCGATTCCATACCAACCTTGGGAAGACATTAGCATGGACTTTGTACTTGGTTTGCCTAGGACTCGCAATGGGAAAGATTCCATATTTGTCGTTGTGGACCGTTTCTCAAAAATGGCACACTTTATTCCTTGTAACAAGATAGACGATGCTTCACATGTGGCTAATCTCTCTTGTAGGGAAATATTGCGTCTACATGGTGTGCCAAAGACTATCGCCTCGGACCGCGACGTGAAGTTCCTTAGCTACTTTTGGAAGATCCTATGCGCTAAGCTCGGAATCAAGCTACTCTTCTCCATGGCATACCATCCTCAAACCGACGGCCAAACGGAGGTGACAAACCGCACACTCTCCGCTCTACTTCGAGTACTCATCAAGAAGAACATCAAGGAGTGGAAGGAGTGTCTACCCATCGCCGAGTTCGCCTACAACCGAGCAAGACACTCAACAACCGGCAAGTCCCCTTTCGAGGTCGTCTACGGATTCAACCCTTTGTCACCATTGGATATTCTACCTCTACCACTCCAAGAGCGAATCAATTTGGACCCAAGTGCACGAGCGACCCATATCAAGAAGGTGCATGAAGATATAAGAAACACGATCGAGCTACAAGTACAACGCCTTGTGACCAAGCTCAACGTCAACAAGAAACCTATGGTCTTCAACATTGGTGATCTCGTGTGGCTACACCTTCGCAAGGAGCGCTTTCCACAAGAACGCAAGTCTAAGCTTCGACCTCGAGCCGATGGACCCTTCAAGGTGCTCGCACGCTACAACGACAACACTTACAAGATCGACCTCCCACGGGACAAATACAACATGAGCGACATCTTCAACATCAAAGATCTCTCTCCCTTCCATGGCGATGAAGAACTCGATCCGAGGACGGATCTTCCCCAAGGGAGGGGAGATGATGCGAAGCATCCCACGACCATCCACATGGACGCCACCTCAACTATCCAAGCTCCAAGTGGACCAATGACAAGGGCTAGGGCACGTCCTATTCAATCCGAGGTGACATCACTCCTACTTGAGTTTTCCCCCTCTTCAAGTGAGACATGGCTACTGCCTAAGTCCAAGATACTATGTGTCACCAGGTACAACGCTCAAGACTCGGAGCTAAGGACTGTAGAAGAAGAGACAGGCGTCAACACTCTGGACAGCCTGGAACTTCCGGCCCCCGGACTTTCCGGCCGACCCGGAGCTTCCGGCCGCCTAAGACTTCGACCAGCCCAGGCGTGCCAACTCTCGGGTTAGCTCGGACCCCGTCCTGGACCTTCCGGCGCCCGGAACCTCCGGCCTGCCCAGACCTTCCGGCCCCCGGATGCCAGCACATCTCCACCGTGCCAACTCTCTGGTTAGGTCGGACCCTCCCCGGAACCTCCGGCCTAGCCCGGAAGTTCCGGCCCTGCCTGCGCGCAGCCACTTGGGCCGAGACCCGTGTACACTTTCGTCACCTAGACTATATATACTCTATCTCGTAGAACTTTCTAGGGTTAGCATTGGTTTAGCTCATTGAGAGATAGAGCATTGCTCATCCATATCGGATCTACTCCACGAGAGAGACCGCGGCCCCTCTACAGAGAAGATCCACCTTGGATTCAAGACCCCTTTACAGGAAGATCCCCTTGTGGATTCAAGACCTTCTCACGGAGAAGAACCGGCTACCCTTTTGTATCGTCCTTAGTTGTCCGTGGATTCGTGTATCGTTCTACGTACCCGAGGATCTAGCACATGTGTGACCTGTTCTTGTTAGTTTGAGTGTTCCTCTTGTGTTTCCCCTTGTGTTTTCCCCCGTTTTTCCTCGTTCGCCTCTTCGCGTTCATCGTGTTCTTCGTGGGATCCGCTCCTTTCGTGAAAGATCGGGCCACTAGGGTTCTACCCTACATCAACACTTCTCCCGTGTGGATGCATAGGTATTGTCAGAACGCTGCGGACGATGTGGAGGAGTGCAAGCGCCAAGGAACACCTACACCATCCGCGAGGGAAGCGTGGAAACGAAGACGCGAGAAGAAGAGCTGTCGAAGAAGCTCCAGCCACCGGATGACCGGTCGGGTCCGGACGTCCGGCGCCTGAAGATCCACCGGACGACCGGTGTCCCTGCACCCGAGCCAAACGAGCGGACGTCCGATGCCACCGGACGACCGGTCCAGACCGAAAATCTGCTACACCAGCATCTGAGCCAGAACAAGCGGACGACCGGCTCCCATCGGACGTCCGGCCACCCAAGAGCCACCGGAGGACCGGTCCCCAGCGGACGTCCAGTACCTGGCTATGTCCAGTTGCGGGCTGAGGCCCATGTACCCCTTCACTTCACCCCCTTTTGCACTAAGACTATAAATAGACCTCTCCCTCCTCCTTTCTAGGGTTAGCGTTGGTTTAGCTCATACTTAGAGATAGAGCTTCGTCATCCACATCGGATCTACTCCTCGTGAGAGACCGCGGCCTCTTCGGAGAAGATCCCTTTGGATTCAAGACCTCCTTTTGGAGAAGAACATCAAGACCTCCTCACGGAGAAGACCAGCTACCTTTGTATCGTCCGTTGTTGACTTTGGATCGTGTATCTTCTCTTATGTATTCGAGGATCTAGCACATGTGTGACTATCTTGTTGGTTTGAGTGTTCCTCTTTGGGACCCTTTGTGATTTCCCCTCGAGTTCTTCATGTTCTTCGTGGGATTCCGCTCCTATCGTGAAACATCGGGCCATAGGGTTCTACCCTACATCACTTGCACTAGAAATCACCTGACAAATATGCATGTATGCAATATTTTTGGTCGTATCCAAGGTAGTCATGTCCTCATCAGAATCTGCAAAGGTGCTTCAGTTAATTGTTTCTTAAGATCAAGAAATGCTTCTTCTTGTGGTGCACCCCATTTAAAGGGAATTCCTTTCTTTGTCAATTCATTCAAAGGTGCAGCAATTGTACTAAAATCTTTCACAAACCTCTTGTAGAAACCAGCAAGGCCATGAAAACTTCTCACCTGGCTTACATTCATTGGAGTTGGCCAATTCTTGATTGCTTCCACCTTAGATTCATCCACTTCAATTCTCTGTCGCGAAACGACATAGCCAAGAAAAACAACCTTGTTTGTGCAAAAGGAGCACTTCTCAACGTTAGCATATAGTTTTTCTGTCCTTAGCACATTCAACACTTGTTTTGGATGTTCAATATGTTCCTCAATGGATCTGCTATAGATTAGGATGTCATCAAAGTACACAACAACAATTTTTCCAATGTAAGCTCTCAAAACATGGTTCATCAATCTCATGAATGTACTTGGTGCATTAGTTAATCTAAAAGGCATGACTAACCACTCATACAACCCAAATTTTGTTTTGAAAGCAGTTTTCCATTCATCTCCTTCTTTCATCCTAATCTGATGGTATCCACTCCTCAAATCAATTTTAGAGAAAACAGTAGAGCCACTCAATTCATCAAGCATATCATCTAACCTAGGAATAGGATGATGATACCTAATAGTTATAATATTTATAGGCTTACAATCCATTACCAATCGCCATGTGTCATCTTTCTTGGGCACCAAAATCACAGGTACAGCACAAGGACTTAAGCTTTCACGCACATAACCTTTATCTAAAAGTTCTTGTACCTGCCTTTGTATCTCCTTTGTTTCTTCAGGATTGGTGTGGTAGGGAGGTCGATTCGGAAGTGATGCTCCTGGAATGAGGTCAATCTGATGTTCTATGCCATGCAAGGGAGGTAGACCAGCGGGTACTTCCTCCGGAAAAACATCCTCGAATTCCTGCAAGACATCACAAACACCACTAGGGAGACATGTTAAGTCATTAGCTAAAAGCAAAGCATCTTTGTACACAAGTACAACGACCACTTGATTTGGGTTGAGCCTCACATCTCTCAGTTCTGATTTGGTGGCTAACATTACTAAGTTCTCTCCCTCTCTTTTATTCTTCTCTCTCAGATTTGGTTTGTGGCGCTCACTCACCGATTTGTGGATCTCTCTCACTCTTTTTCTCTCCCTCTTTCTTACTCACTATTTTTACTTCAGAAACTTTCTGCAAGTGCTCAGCCATGATTTGTTGGGGTGTCATGGGTCTAAGCACCAAGTCTTTTCCTCTCCACTTGATGGTGTATTGATTTGTTCTGCCACAATGTTGAGCTGAATGATCATATTGCCACAGTCTGCCCAACAGCAAGTGACACACCTTCATTGGCACCACATCACACTCAACGGTGTCATTATAATCTCCAATCTTGAATTGCACCTGTACCATGTGTCTGATCTTAATCTCTCCACATTCACTCAACCATTGTATATGATATGGATGAGGGTGTTGTAGCAGCTTCAGCCCAAGCTTATCACACATTTCTTTGCTTGCAAGATTGTGACAACTCCCACCATCAGCAATTATCTTGCATACCTTGTCTTGCACTTTGGCTCTTGTTTGAAACAGATTGTGTCGTTGTCCATTCTCAGCTTCTTTGATCTGCACACTCAAAACTTTAGTGACAACAAGAGAGGCACCTTGCTCATAATCACAATAGGTTTGCTCATCACCATCTTTAGTTTCTTCTTCAGGTTCACTATAAGACTCATATTCTCCATTCTCGGTGATCAGCATGGTAAGCTTGTTGGGACAATCCTTCTTCATGTGGCCACGTCCCTTACATGTAAAGCACTCTATCTCACTAGTTTTCTCCGTGGAGCCAATGGAGGATGAACTAGAAGCTGCAAATTTGCTCTTCTCCTTCGAATTTGATGCATCATTTCTGCTCGTGGCTGCACGTGCATGGGGCTGATTTGCACCACCAAAACTAGTCATAATACCTCGGACAACATTGAATTGAGGTACAAACTTACTCCCACTTGATGTAGCTCGAGCTGTGAAGGATGTAGTTCTATTTTGCTTCGAGTCTTCTTGCAATTGACATTCAGCCTTAGAAGCAAGATGTACCAGCTCTACCACATTACGATATGGCTACAAATCAACCACTCGTTTAACATTAGGATTCAGCCCATAAAGGAACCTTGCCATGGACTGCTCCTCATCTTCATGTATGTTGGCTCTTATCATTGCCTTTTCCATCTCTGATGAGGACATCAATACCATTGTTACACCCACAGCCCCTGCTGCTATACATACTGGACCAATTACTAGAGCTCGTGCACGCCAACTAAATTACCAGGTACTTTCGTTTCTTGGTAATGATTCTAATGTTCATGAGAATATGATGCTGCCTAAATTGGATACATTTGTTTTGCTTACAAATGAAGGGCCTAGCTTGGAGAAGGATGCTCTCTTAGAGCAAGAACAAGCATGGAGATGATGGCATGCGCAAGGGGAACAAGAACGGAGTTACAAGTGATGATTTCAGGACTTTGAAGCCACCATAATGGGTGCATGAAGCCTTGGACGAAATATACAAGATGCCACTTCATAAATTTCGTCCCGAGGCTATTTTAGGTGCTGCGTCACCTTATTAATGGGCTAGGCCCATGTAATTTCGAAATACATAAGTATAGGCTATTTTTAGAGTCCGTATGTGTGGGGAAACAAGAGATAGGGTTGATTTCGGACCCCTCCACCAAGGGCCACGAAATTCCCCCCTCTTCCTCCATATATACAGCCCTTAGGGCATCGTTTAGACTTTGGGTTTTGTTTAGATTAAAAGTTCGCCATAGCTGCAACTTCGCGTACTTCGTTTGTGTTCAACGACCAGACAAAGGCGTCACAGAACCCCACCTTGATCAATAAAGCTTTCATCTTATATTCGCAATATCCAGATTGCAATCTTAGTTTCTTGCTTGTTCTTCGTTTGCTCGCAGGAAACAGACCCTCGTGGTCAGGTTGATCGTGCTCCGGCGTGGTCAATAACCTCTCGGAGTTGGTTTAGCGATTGCTAAGGCGCGACGTCCTCGCACGTTCGTAGTCGGATCGTCAAAGTCGACTTCCACCAAAGCAATATCCATCATCTCATTGAAAGATGGGACACCTTGGCCTCTATCAAGTGGTATCAGATTTCCAGGTTGCTCGGTGAGATTTTACAGTTTTTCGTAGTTTAGATCGAGTCTGTTCTTCATACCTATAGTCCACGAAAAAGCCAAAAAAAAATTAGGGTTAGTTCATCCCATCCGAACCAATCTGAGCCTTACATAATCTTTTCTGTATTTGCTTTGTTGAATTTGCGGTTGCATCGTCGTGTCCAGTTGCTGGTCTTAGCGTCTAGTCTTTTAGAGTTTCGAGTTTTGTTCACAGGTTGTCCCGTCGCCGCTGTCATATATCACCACCGCATCATCATCGTCGCTGTTGCCATATACCACCACCACATATTCACCGCCAATCCGAATCCATATACGCCACCACATATCCGCCGCCATCACGCCAATCCGAGTTCACCTGCAACATATATCCGCCACCTGTCCGTGTTCCACCAGATTCATCTCCGCCACCAGTCCAAGTTCCACCAGATTCATCTCCGCCACCAGTCCTAGTCCGAGTCCAGTAATTGTTGCATTGTTCTCGATTTCCAGATCACGCGACACTCCGAGTCGTGACAGAGAAGGACTCCCCAACTTCCGAGCCATCCGCAGAAGAAAAATAGTTCCAATTTCAAAAAAAAAACTAAGTCTGGAAAATTCTGGCTAGGCAGTTTTTAGACCATTTGTAGACTTTTTCGAAAAAAATTTGTTGCAGTGCAAAAAAAAAGAGGAAAAAAAGTGCAAAAAAAAAGAAAGAGAAAAAAAATTCAGAGTGTGCTCCTCCCTTGTTTACGTGCCGCGCCGTGATTTTGTTGGTGTTCTAGGCTCGCGTCTCTAGCATAGTCTAGCCTAGGACCAGCACAGTACCGTCGTTGAGCGTTTATTCAACTTTGCATCTCTGAATTGATTATTGCTGACCCTTTTTGCTACCATATTATAAGCCTTCCCAGCTCCACATACATCTACGTCGTGCGTTTGACTCTCCCTAGTAATCGCTCTATCCAAGCTTTGAGAGTTTTGACTACAACGGTTGACGATCACCGCCTGTTGCTGGGTAAGAACTGGTAAGAATTTGAGTTTTGCTTGACGGATTTGTTACACCCACCACCACCACTTGTTCGTAGTCTGTAGGATCATATTCTTGTGTGTTTCTATTGCTGCTAACCATGCCAGGATCACAAGCCGACGAGATTGACTGCGAGAATTTATCGAACAAGGAGCTTCATGATAAGTTTCAGCAAATGATGACTGAACAGGTGCAAGATGTGCTGAACAATTTTGAAGAGGCCATGGAGAAGATCACTGGCCTTGAGAAGACGTTCGAAACAAAGCTCGATAACAAGTTTAATGAATTGCTCGCGCGTCTTCCACCACCACCACCCGCTGCACCTAACGCACCTCTCCAACAACAACAACAACGACTACCTCCACGTCGCGAAACAAACCTCCACCGAGCAAGCCGTGTTCCTCTTGTGTTTGGCCAAACTGTTGGTGCTGCTGTTGATACTTCTGTGGCTCCTGCTGCTGATGCGGAGGAGGATGATTATGTGGGAGATTATGAGGATGAGGTTGATCAAAATCAGCACTACGTGCAGCCACCTGTACCACCACCAGCAGGTCGACCTCAGGTATATATTCGTAATGGTAGGCCTGCACCACCACCTCAGGTACGAGATGATGTCCATATTCCTAAACTGAAATTGAATATTCCACCATTTGAGGGTAGATATGTTCCTGATATATATCTTACTTGGGAGTTAGAAACTGAACAACGATTTACATGTTTACAATATCCTGAGGAGAGACGAGTTGCTACTGATGTTTGTGCTTTCACTAGTTTTGCATGTGTATGGTGGTCTGAACATTGTAGATTATATCCTATTCCAACTACTTGGGCTGCTTTGAAAACCGCTATGTGTACGCGTTGGGTTCCACCATATTATCAACGTGAATTGCTTCAAAAATTGCAGCGTTTAAGACAAGGGAAAAATTCTGTAGAAGAATATTATCAGGAATTACAAACTGGCATGATTAGATGTGGTATTGTTGAGGAGAATGAAGCTATGCTTGCACATTTTCTGGGTGGATTAAATAGAGAGATTCAGACCATTCTAGACTATAAGGAGTATACTAATATGACTCGTTTATTCCATCTTGCTTGTAAAGCTGAACGTGAAGTGCAGGATCGACAAGCATTGGGGCGAACTAACTTTTCTGCAGGCCGACCTTCATCATGGACAGCATGTGCATCTTCTACTTCAACTGCACCAGCACCTCCATCCGGTGCCACCTCCAGCCGTGATACAAGAAAACAGGCACAACCACCATTATCTGCCAAGAGCGCACCTGCGGGGCCTGCACAGCGTTCTTCTTCTTCCATGGCATCAACAGGGCACACAAGTGATATTATTTGTCGTCGTTGTAAGGGAGGAGGTCATTATGCGAGAGAATGCAAATCTCCGCGTGTGATGATTGCTACCGCGGATGGTGGATATGAGTCCGCTAGTGACTATGATGAGGAGACTTTGGCTCTTATTACACGTGAAGAACATGGTGGAGATGATTCTGATCATGAGACGCAATACATGGCTCCTGAAGACGCTGACAGGTATGAATGTTTAGCTGCTCAACGTGTTTTGAGTGTGCAGATCACACAAGCTGAGCAAAATCAGAGGCACAATTTGTTCCATACCAAGGGAGTTGTGAAGGAACGTTCTGTGCGCGTCATCATAGACGGAGGGAGCTGCAACAACTTGGCTAGCATGGAGATGGTGGAGAAGCTTTCTCTCACCACAAGACCACATCCACATCCTTACTACATCCAATGGTTCAACAACAGCGGCAAGGTTAAGGTAACACATACTGTTCGTGTGCATTTTAGTATCTCTACATATGCTGATTATGTTGATTGTGATGTGGTACCTATGCAAGCATGTTCCTTATTACTTGGTAGACCATGGCAATTTGATAAAAATTCTGTACACCATGGTAGAAACAATCACTATACTCTTGTTCATAAGGATAAAAATATTACTTTGCTTCCTATGACTCCTGATTCCATTTTGAAAGATGATATTAATAGAGCTAATAAAGCAAAACAGGAGACGAATAAGAGTGAAAATCAGATTGTGGCAAAAGAATTTGAGCAACAAATGAAGCCTAATAATAAACCATCTAGTGTTGCTTCTGAAATTAAATTGAAAAGTGCATGTTTATTTGCCACCAAATCTGATATTGATGAGCTAGATTTCAGCAAATCTGTTTGCTATGCTTTTGTGTGCAAAGAGGCATTATTTTCATTCGAGGACGTGCCTTCCTCTTTGCCTCCTGCTGTCACTAACATTTTGCAGGAGTTCGCTGACGTTTTTCCACAAGACGTGCCACGAAATTCCCCCTCTCTTCCTCCATATATACAGCCCTTAGGGCACCGTTTAGACTTTGGGTTTTGTTTAGATTAAAAGTTCGCCATAGCTGCAACTTCGCGTACTTCGTTTGTGTTCAACGACCAGACAAAGGCGTCACAGAACCCCACCTTGATCAATAAAGCTTTCATCTTCTATTCGCAATATCCAGATTGCAATCTTAGTTTCTTGCTTGTTCTTCGTTTGCTCGCAGGAAACAGACCGTCGTGGTCAGGTTGATCGTGCTCCGGCGTGGTCAATAACCTCTCGGAGTTGGTTTAACGATTGCTAAGGCGCGACATCCTCACACGTTCGTAGTCGGATCGTCAAAGTCGACTTCCACCAAAGCGATATCCATCATCTCATCGAAAGACGGGACACCTTTGCCTCTATCAGGAATGCTTGCCTCATATTGAATTTGCTTATAATCGTTCATTGCATTCTACTACTAAGATGTGCCCTTTTGAAGTTGTGTATGGTTCCCTACCTCGTGCACCTATTGATTTGTTGCCTCTTCCATCTTCGGAGAAGGTTAATTTTGATGCTAAACAATGTGCTGAATTGATTTTAAAAATGCATGAGTTAACTAAGGAAAACATTGAGCGTATGAATGCTAAGTATAAACTTGCTGGAGATAAGGGTAGAAAACATGTTGTGTTTGCACCTGGAGATCTTGTTTGGTTACATTTGCGTAAGGATAGATTTCCTGATTTGCGCAAATCAAAGTTAATGCCACGTGCTGATGGTCCCTTTAAGGTGTTAGAGAAAATAAATGATAATGCATATAAACTTGAGCTGCCTGCAGATTTTGGGGTTAGTCCCACTTTTAACATTGCAGATTTGAAGCCTTATTTGGGTGAGGAAGATGAACTTCCGTCGAGGACGACTTCATTTCAAGAAGGGGAGGATGATGAGGACATCAATACCATTGTTACACCCACAGCCCCTGCTGCTATACATATTGGACCAATTACTAGAGCTCGTGCATGCCAACTAAATTACCAGGTACTTTCGTTTCTTGGTAATGATTCTAATGTTCATGAGAATGTGATGCTGCCTAAATTGGATACATTTGTTTTGCTTACAAATGAAGGGCCTAGCTTGGAGAAGGATGAACATTGGAGCAAGAACAAGCATGGAGATGATGGCATGAGCAAGGGGAACAAGAACGGAGTTACAAGTGATGATTTCAGGACTTTGAAGCCACCATAATGGGTGCATGAAGCCTTGGACGAAATATACAAGATGCCACTTCATAAATTTCGTCCCGAGGCTATTTTAGGTGCTGCGTCACCTTATTAATGGGCCAGGCCCATGTAATTTCAAAATACATAAGTATAGGCTATTTTTAGAGTCCGTATGTGTGGGGAAACAAGAGATAGGGTTGATTTCGGACCCCTCCACCAAGGGCCACGAAATTCCCCCCTCTTCCTCCATATATACAGCCCTTAGGGCATCGTTTAGACTTTGGGTTTTGTTTAGATTAAAAGTTCGCCATAGCTGCAACTTCGCGTACTTCGTTTGTGTTCAACGACCAGACAAAGGCGTCACAGAACCCCACCTTGATCAATAAAGCTTTCATCTTATATTCGCAATATCCAGATTGCAATCTTAGTTTCTTGCTTGTTCTTCGTTTGCTCGCAGGAAACAGACCGTCGTGGTCAGGTTGATCGTGCTGCGGCGTGGTCAATAACCTCTCGGAGTTGGTTTAGCGATTGCTAAGGCGCGACGTCCTCGCACGTTCGTAGTCGGATCGTCAAAGTCGACTTCCACCAAAGCGATATCCATCATCTCATCGAAAGACGGGACACCTTGGCCTCTATCAATCTCCTTATGATACTCCTCAACTGATAACTTTCCTTGCCTCAAATTCTGGAGCTTATCAAAGATGTCACGTCTATAATGCCTGGGGACAAATCTTGCCCCATCTCTCTTTTCATTTCTGTCCATGTAGCAACAGTAGGGTCTCCTTCTTTGATGAGGACATGCCTACCTTGGATACGACCAAAAATATTGCATACATGCATATTTGTCAGGTTATTTCTAGTGCAAACTATTCAATAATCTATTTATGTTATCCAGAACAAAAATACTTCACACAATTTTGTGTTTTGTCTAATTGTAGGTGTATGGGACATTTGTACAATCCACATACAAAGATAAGGGCAAAGGAGAAGTTTAGGTTCTATTCAAAAAGTTTTCTCACGTCATATTTGGGCCAAGAGAAGATAGAGTCCAAGTCTCTCACGTTCTGGATTCAGATTCGGACTACACAGACATATCTGACTCAAAACGTCAACAACTTTTTCATACGGACTCCAAATTGGGTGATTCTTTTTTGTTCGAAAATAGATTTCGTGCTCTTTCCAACCCAATTGGAATCACCTTCAAATTCATCCGGAGCATTGAGATATCGACGAAACAATCTGACGCTGCAACAGAATCCAAGTCAAACAACAAGTCCAAAGGTGTTGTACCACCTCCACTTGGGCCCATGAGCCTTGTATGACTTAGGGTTAGTTTTAGGCTGCCTTGGGACGTCCTCCCACCTCCATGGCCGCCACCCCTTGCTCCTATATAAGTAGATCCATCTAGTAGCTTTTTCCCTGGGATTGGTTTAGTTAAAAGTTAGCCATTGCAACTTCGTGTACTTGGTTTGTGTCCAACAACCAGACCAAGACCGCTTATGGATCCCCACCATTATCAATACTTCATATATATTTTCAATATTCAGATTGCTTTATCATATTCTTGCTTGTTCTTCGATTGCTTGCAGGAATAGACCTTCGTGGCCAGGCTGACCGTGCTTCCGGCATTGTCAGTAACCTCAGGAGATTGGTTTAGCGATTGCTAAGGCGCAACGTCGTGCACGTTTGTAGTCAGATCGTGAAAGTCGTCTTCACCAAATCGATAGTTATTATTTCATCGAAAAATCAGGACACCCTAGCCTCTGATAGAGGCAAAGGTGTCCCATCTTTCGATGAGATGATGGATATCGCTTTGGAGGCAGTCGACTTTGACGATTCGACTACGAACGTGCAAGGACGTCGCGCCTTAGCAATCGCTAAACCAACTCCGAGAGGTTATTGACCACGCCGGAGCACGATCAACCTGACCACGAGGGTCTGTTTCCTGCGAGCAAACGAAGAACAAGCAAGAAACTGAGATTGCAATCTGGATATTGTGAATATAAGATGAAAGCTTTATTGATCAAGGTGGGGTTCTGTGACGCCTTTGTCTGGTCGTTGAACACAAACGAAGTACGCGAAGTTGCAGCTATGGCGAACTTTTAATCTAAACAAAACCCAAAGTCTAAACGATGCCCTAAGGGCTGTATATATGGAGGAAGAGGGGGGAATTTCGTGGCCCTTGGTGGAGGGGTCCGAAATCAACCCTATCTCTTGTTTCCCCACACATATGGACTTTAAAAATAGCCTATACTTATGTATTTCGAAATTACATGGGCCTGGCCCAATAATAAGGTGACGCAGCACCTAAAATAGCCTCGGGATGAAATTTATGAAGTGGCATCTTGTATATTTCGTCCAAGGCTTCATGCACCCATTATGGTGTCTTCAAAGTCCTGAAATCATCACTTGTAACTCCGTTCCTGTTCCCCTTGCGCATGCCATCATCTCCATGCTTGTTCTTGCCCCAATGTTCATCCTTCTCCAAGCTAGGCCCTTCATTTGTAAGCAAAATAAATGTATCCAATTTAGGCAGGATCATATTCTCATGAACATTAGAATCATTACCAAGAAACGAAAGTACCTGGTAGTTTAGTTGGCGTGCACGAGCTCTAGTAATTGGTCCAGTATGTATAGCAGCAGGGGCTGTGGGTGTAACAATTGTATTGATGTCCTCATCATCCTCCCCTTCTTGAAATGAAGTCGTCCTCGACGGAAGTTCATCTTCCTCACCCAAATAAGGCTTCAAATCTGCAATGTTAAAAGTGGGACTAACCCCAAAATCTGCAGGCAGCTCAAGTTTATATGCATTATCATTTATTTTCTCTAACACCTTAAAGGGACCATCAGCACGTGGCATTAACTTTGATTTGCGCAAATCAGGAAATCTATCCTTACGCAAATGTAACCAAACAAGATCTCCAGGTGCAAACACAACATGTTTTCTACCCTTATCTCCAGCAAGTTTATACTTAGCATTCATACGCTCAATGTTTTCCTTAGTTAACTCATGCATTTTTAAAATCATTCAGCACATTGTTTAGCATCAAAATTAACCTTCTCCGAAGATGGAAGAGGCAACAAATCAATAGGTGCACGAGGTAGGAAACCATACACAACTTAAAAAGGGCACATCTTAGTAGTAGAATGCAATGAACGATTATAAGCAAATTCAATATGAGGCAAGCATTCCTGATAGAGGCAAAGGTGTCCCGTCTTTCGATGAGATGATGGATATCGCTTTGGTGGAAGTCGACTTTGACGATCCGACTACGAACGTGTGAGGACGTCGCGCCTTAGCAATCGTTAAACCAACTCCGAGAGGTTATTGACCACGCCGGAGCACGATCAACCTGACCACGAGGGTCTGTTTCCTGCGAGCAAACAAAGAACAAGCAAGAAACTAAGATTGCAATCTGGATATTGCGAATATAAGATGAAAGCTTTATTGATCAAGGTGGGGTTCTGTGACGCCTTTGTCTGGTCCTTGAACACAAACGAAGTACGCGAAGTTGCAGCTATGGCAAACTTTTAATCTAAACAAAACCCAAAGTCTAAACGGTGCCCTAAGGGCTGTATATATGGAGGAAGAGAGGGGGAATTTCGTGGCCCTTGGTGGAGGGGTCCGAAATCAACCCTATCTCTTGTTTCCCAACACATACGGACTCTAAAAATAGCCTATACTTATGTATTTCGAAATTACATGGGCCTGGCCCAATAAAAAGGTGACGCAGCACCTATAATAGCCTCGGGACGAAATTTATGAAGTGGCATCTTGTATATTTCGTCCATGGCTTCATGCACCCATTATGGTGGCTTCAAAGTCCTGAAATCGTCACTTGTAACTCCGTTCTTGTTCCCCTTGCGCATGGCATCATCTCCATGCTTGTTCTTGCTCCAATGTTCATCCTTCTCCAAGCTAGGCCCTTCATTTGTAAGCAAAACAAATGTATCCAATTTAGGCAGCATCATATTCTCATGAACATTAGAATCATTACGAAGAAACGAAAGTACCTGATAATTTAATTGGCGTGCGCGAGCTCTAGTAATTGGTCCCGTATATGTAGCAGTAGGGGCTGTGGGTGTAACAATGGTATTGATGTCCTCATCATCCTCCCCTTCTTGAAATGAAGTCATCCTAGACGGAAACTCATCTTCCTCACCCAAATAAGGCTTCAAATCTGCAATGTTAAAAGTGGGACTAACCCCAAAATCTGCAGGCAGCTCAAGTTTATATGCATTATCATTTATTTTCTTAACACCTTAAAGGGACCATCAGCACGTGGCATTAGCTTTGATTTGCGCAAATCAGGAAATCTATCCTTACGCAAATGTAACCAAACAAGATCTCCAGGTGCAAACACAACATGTTTTCTACCCTTATCTCCACCAAGTTTATATTTAGCATTCATACGCTTAATGTTTTCCTTAGTTAACTCATGCATTTTTAAAATCAATTCAGCACGTTGTTTAGCATCAAAATTAACCTTCTCCGAAGATGGAAGAGGCAACAAATCAATAGGTGCACGAGGTAGGAAACCATACACAACTTCAAAAGGGCACATCTTAGTAGTAGAATGCAATGAACGATTATAAGCAAATTCAATATGAGGTAAGCATTCCTCCCACATTTTCTTATTATTCTTCAAAATAGCCCTAAGCATAGTAGACAACGTTCTATTGACTACTTCAGTTTGTCCATCAGTTTGGGGGTGACAAGTAGTACTAAAAAGTAGTTTAGTCCCCAACTTAGCCCATAAACATCTCCAAAAGTGGCTAAGAAATTTAGTATCACGATCTGAAACAATAGTATTTGGCACACCATGCAAGCGAATAATTTCACGAAAGAACAAATCAGCAACATTAACAGCATCATTGCTTTTATGACATGGTATAAAGTGTGCCATTTTCGAGAATCTATCCACGACAACAAATATGCTATCCCTCCCCTTCTTTGTTCGAGGTAAACCTAAAACAAAGTCCATAGATATATCCTCCCAAGGAACACTAGGTACAGGCAAAGGCATATATAAACCATGAGGATTGAGTCGTGACTTAGCTTTTTGACATGTAGTGCATCGAGCAATAAAACGCTCAACATCCCGTCTCATCTTTGGCCAAAAGAAATGTGTAGCAAGTACGTCCTATATCTTCTTCACGCCAAAGTGTCCCATTAATCCTCCTCCATGCGCCTCCTGCAACAACAAAAGACAAACGGAGCTAGCTGGAATGCATAGCTTGTTAGCACGAAACACAAATCCATCGTTAACGACGAACTTGTTCCACATTCTTCCTTCTTTACAATTCTGCATTACATCTTTAAAATCAGCATCATGCACATATTGATCTTTGATGGTCTCCAAACCAAATATTTTGAAGTCAAGTTGTGAAAGCATAGTATAGCGGCGAGACAATGCATCAGCAATAACATTTTCTTTTCCCTTCTTGTGTTTAATGACATACGGAAAAGTCTCAATGAATTCAACCCATTTAGCATGTCTACGATTCAGTTTAGCTTGACTTTTAATATGTTTCAAAGATTCATGATCAGAATGTATAACAAATTCTTTGGGCCATAAATAATGTGGCCATGTTTCTAAAGTCCGAACAAGAGCATATAATTCTTTATCATAAGCAGAATAATTCAGACTAGGCCCACTCAATTTTTCAGAAAAGTATGCAACAGGTTTGCCATCTTGTAATAACACACCGCCTAATCCAATTCCACTAGCATCACATTCAAGCTCAAAAGTCTTATTAAAATCAGGAAGTTGGAGTAAAGGAGCATGTGTCAACTTATCGTTCAATACCGAGAAGGCTTCTTCCTGTGCGGTACCCCAAAGAAAAGGCACATCTTTCTTTGTAAGCTCATTGAGAGGTGCAGCAATGGTGCTGAAATCTCTCACAAAACGCCTATAGAATCCAGCGAGGCCAAGAAAACTCCTCACTTGTGTGACCGTTTTGGGTTGCGGCCAACTCTCAATAGCTTCAATCTTGGCTTTATCAACTTCAATTCCCTGTGGAGTAACAACATAGCCAAGAAAAGATACTCGGTCGGTGCAAAAGGTGCACTTCCTAAGGTTACCAAACAAACGTGCATCACGTAGAGCAATAAAAACAGCACGTAAATGTTCCAAATGTTCTTCCAAAGATCTGCTATAAATCAATATCTCATGAAAGTACTAGGTGCATTAGTTAACCCAAAAGGCATGACTAACCACTCATATAATCCAAACTTAGTTTTGAATGCTGTTTTCCATTCATCTCCCAATTTCATACGAATTTGATGGTATCCACTACGCAAATCAACTTTGGAGAGTATTGTAGAGCCACTCAATTCATCAAGCATATCATCTAGCCTAGGAATAGGATGACAATAACGAATAGTAATATTATTAATGCCTCTACAATCAACACACATACGTGATGTACCATCCTTTTTCGGCACTAGAATAATAGGAACAGCACAAGGACTAAGGGATTCGCGTATATAACCTTTGGCGAGAAGCTCTTGTACTTGACGCATAATCTCCTTCGTCTCCTCTAGATTGGTACGGTATGGTGCACGGTTTGGCAGTGAAGCACCGGGAATTAAGTCGATCTGATGCTCAATCCCTCGAATAGGCGGTAATCCCGGTGGCACGTCTTGTGGAAAGACGTCATCGAACTCCTGCAAAATGTTAGTGACAGCAGGAGGCAAAGAGGAAGGCACGTCCTCGAATGAAAATAATGCCTCTTTCCACACAAAAGCATAGCAAACAGATTTGCTGAAATCTAGCTCATCAATATCAGATTTGGTGGCAAATAAACATGCACTTTTCAATTTAATTTCAGAAGCAACACTAGATGGTTTATTATTAGGCTTCATTTGTTGCTCAAATTCTTTTGCCACAATCTGATTTTCACTCTTATTCGTCTCCTGTTTTGCTTTATTAGCTCTATTAATATCATCTTTCAAAATGGAATCAGGAGTCATAGGAAGCAAAGTAATATTTTTATCCTTATGAACAAGAGTATAGTGATTGTTTCTACCATGGTGTACAGAATTTTTATCAAATTGCCATGGTCTACCAAGTAATAAGGAACATGCTTGCATAGGTACCACATCACAATCAACATAATCAGCATATGTAGAGATACTAAAATGCACACGAACAGTACGTGTTACCTTAACCTTGCCGTTGTTGTTGAACCATTGGATGTAGTAAGGATGTGGATGTGGTCTTGTGGTGAGAGAAAGCTTCTCCACCATCTCCATGCTAGCCAAGTTGTTGCAGCTCCCTCCGTCTATGATGACGCGCACAGAACGTTCCTTCACAACTCCCTTGGTATGGAACAAATTGTGCCTCTGATTTTGCTCAGCTTGTGTGATCTGCACACTCAAAACACGTTGAGCAACTAAACATTCATACCTGTCAGCGTCTTCAGGAGCCATGTATTGCGTCTCATGATCAGAATCATCTCCACCATGTTCTTCACGTGTAATAAGAGCCAAAGTCTCCTCATCATAGTCACTAGCAGACTCATATCCACCATCCGCGGTAGCAATCATCACACGCGGAGATTTGCATTCTCTCGCATAATGACCTCCTCCCTTACAACGACGACAAATAATATCACTTGTGTGCCCTGTTGATGCCATGGAAGAAGAAGAACGCTGTGCAGGCCCTGCAGGTGCGCTCTTGGCAGATAATGGTGGTTGTGCCTATTTTCTTGTATCACGGCTGGAGGTGGCACCGGATGGAGGTGCTGGTGAAGTTGAATTAGAAGATGCACGTGGTGTCCATGATGAAGGTCGGCCTGCAGAAAAGTTAGTTCGCCCCAATGCTTGTCGATTCTGCACTTCACGTTCAGCTTTACAAGCAAGATGGAATAAACGAGTCATATTAGTATACTCCTTATAGTCTAGAATGGTCTGAATCTCTCTATTTAATCCACCCCGAAAACGTGCAAGCATAGCTTCATTCTCCTCAACAATACCACATCGAATCATGCCAGTTTGTAATTCCTGATAATATTCTTCTACAGAATTTTTTCCTTGTCTTAAACGCTGCAATTTTTGAAGCAATTCACGTTGATAATATGGTGGAACCCAACGCGTACGCATAGCAGTTTTCAAAGCAGCCCAAGTAGTTGGAATAGGATATAATCTACAATGTTCAGACCACCAGACACATGCAAAACTAGTGAAAGCACAAACAGCAGCAGCAACCCGTCTCTCCTCTGGATATTGTAAACATGTAAAACGTTGTTCAGTTTCTAACTCCCAAGTAAGATATATATCAGGAACATATCTACCCTCAAATGGTGGAATATTCAATTTCAGTTTAGGAATATGGACATCATCTCGTACCTGAGGTGGTGGTGCAGGCCTACCATTACGAATATATACCTGAGGTCGACCTGCTGGTGGTGGTGCTGGTGGTTGCACGTAGTTCTGATTTTGAGCAACCTCATCCTCGTAATCTCCCACATAATCATCCTCCTCCGCATCAGCAGCAGGAGCCACAGAAGTATCAACAGCAGCACCAACAGTTTGGCCAAACGCAAGAGGAACACGGCTCGCTCGGCGGAGGTCTATTTCGCGACGTGGAGGTAGTCGTTGTTGTTGTTGTTGGAGAGGTGCGTTAGGTGCAGCGGGTGGTGGTGGTGGAAGACGCGCGAGCAATTCATTAAACTTGTTATCGAGCTTTGTTTCGAACGTCTTCTCCATGCCATCTATCTTCTCCATGGCCTCTTCAAATCTGTTTAGCACGTCTTGCACCTGTCCACTCACCATTTGCTGAAATTTATCATGCAAATCCTTATTCGTCATGTTCTCCCAGTCAGTCTCGTCGTCTTGTGATCCTGGCATGGTTAGCAGCAATAGAAACACACAAGAATATGATCCTACAGACTACTAACAAGAGGTGGTGGTGGGTGTCACAAATCCGTCAAGCAAATCTCAAATTCTTACCAGTTCTTACCCAGCAGCAGGCAGTGATCGGCAACCGTTGTAGTCAAAAACTCTCAAAGCTTGGATAGAGCGATTACCAGGGAGAGTCAACTGCACGACGTAGATGTATGTGGAGCTAGGAAGGCTTATAATATGGTAGCAAAAAGGGTCAGCAATAATCAATTCAGAGATGCAAAGTTGAATAAACGCTCAACGACGGTACTGTGCTGGTCCTAGGCTAGACTGTGCTAGAGACGCGAGCCTAGAACACCAACAAAATCACGGCGCGGCACGTAAACAAGGGAAAAGCACACTCTGGAATTTCTTTTTTTTGCTCTTTTTTTGCGCTCTTTTTTTTTGTGCTGCTTTTTTTTGTGAAAAATCACTATAATGGCGAGTGTCTCAAAACTCTTCCTAGCTCAAACTGACAGGATGGGCACGAAATTTTTTCGACCAATTTTTTTTTTTGACTGCCCGGACCCAAAAACTGGAAACGGGTCAAAAAAAACTTTCTATAATGGCACCTGTCTCAAAACACTCAGAAACACCTAAAAATAGGATAGCCAGAAATTTTTTCGAAAAATGCATTTTTGAAAATTTTTGGGCCTAAACGGAGCGTGGTTTCCGGACTCTTTTTTTTTTTCCGAAACCTACTCCGGCAAGGAAACACGAATCGGAATCTAGATGGATCTCGAAAACAAACCTAATATGACAAGAACTCGGATTGGTGGTGGATATATGATGGTAGATGGCAGCGGTGGTGGTATATGACAGCTGTGGTGGTATATGGATACGGATTCGAAGCGGTGGCGGATAAGCGGTGGCGGATAAGCGGCGGCGGCGTGACAACTTATGACCAGAACTCGAAACTCTAAAAGACTAGACTCTAAGACCAGCAACTAGACACGACGATGCAACCACAAATTCAACTAGACACGACCAGCAACTAGGGTCTGTTTCCTGCGAGCAAACGAAGAACAAGCAAGAAACTGAGATTGCAATCTGGATATTGCGAATATAAGATGAAAGCTTTATTGATCAAGGTGGGGTTCTGTGACGCCTTTGTCTGGTCGTTGAACACAAACGAAGTACGCGAAGTTGCAGCTATGGCGAACTTTTAATCTAAACAAAACCCAAAGTCTAAACGATGCCCTAAGGGCTGTATATATGGAGGAAGAGGGGGGAATTTCGTGGCCCTTGGTGGAGGGGTCCGAAATCAACCCTATCTCTTGTTTCCCCACACATACGGACTCTAAAAATAGCCTATACTTATGTATTTCGAAATTACATGGGCCTGGCCCAATAATAAGGTGACGCAGCACCTAAAATAGCCTCGGGATGAAATTTATGAAGTGGCATCTTGTATATTTCGTCCAAGGCTTCGTGCACCCATTATGGTGGCTTCAAAGTCCTGAAATCATCACTTGTAACTCCGTTCTTGTTTCCCTTGCGCATGCCATCATCTCCATGCTTGTTCTTGCCCCAATGTTCATCCTTCTCCAAGCTAGGCCCTTCATTTGTAAGCAAAACAAATGTATCCAATTTAGGCAGCATCATATTCTCATGAACATTAGAATCATTACCAAGAAACGAAAGTACCTGGTAATTTAGTTGGCGTGCACGAGCTCTAGTAATTGGTCCAGTATGTATAGCAGCAGGGGTTGTGGGTGTAACAATTGTATTGATGTCCTCATCAGCCTCTATCAAGTGGTATCAGTTTTTAGGTTGCTCGGTGAGAATTTCCAGTTTTTCCTAAATTAGATTTATTTTCTTACCTATTGTCGAAGAAAAAGCCACAAAAAAAGTTAGATCTATTCATCCTTTGTCCAAGCCAGTCTGAGCCTTTGCAATTTTCTTTTCATTGCTTGCATAGTTGAATTATCGGTTGCATCGTCGTGTCGAGTTGCTGTTCTTAGTGTCTAGGTCGCTTAGAGTTTCAAGTTCTGTTCACATTAGTCACGTCGCCGCTACATCGTTATCCCTTCCGCTGTCCACCACCCATCCATCAATTTCCTCCACGTCCTACCCATCGTTCATTGTCATAATCATAGTTGAGATCGTTCCCATCTTCGCTTGATCCAATCTACATCTTATCTAGTTTGTTTTGGAAAGAGGGAGAGAGAGAAAAAGACAGAGAAAAAAAGTGAGAGAAAAAAAAAGAAAAAAAGTGTGAGGAAAAAAAAGAGAGGAAGAAAAACAAAATTCAGATCTATCTAGACTCAATCTCATAGTTGAATTCGGATTGGAATTTGTTTTGTGCACTGTTCAGTAAAACAGGCATAACTTCGTCATACGAAGTCCGTTTTGACTCCGTGAGTACTCACATGAAAGCTAGCGACGAGCCGCGTCTAAATAGTTGCAGAAGCTAGTTCAATATTTGGCACCTCAAAATTGGCTTCTAAATAGGTCTTTTTGCCCTCCGAAGTTCACGAACATATCTTATTCCAGTTTTTCAGGCCAGTTTTAGAATTTTTTGACTCCTCATATCAACTCGGAATTGAGTGATTCCTTTTGCGTTTGAAAGTTTGAGTCAATACCAATCTTGAAAAATATTATCAAAAAATTGGCATAAACTTTTCCAGAGAAAAGTTAGAGAGAAAGTTGTTGATATATCCTGCTTGGCTGTTGTTTCACATCATTATCTTTATGGCTATTGTGATCTTCACTTATATTTTGCTGTCCAGAGCTACTTCATATCCTTTATTGAAGCTAGTTGTGCTACGACGTGACCTCATTAGTGTTCTAGGCTCGCGTCTCTAGTCCGGTCTAGCCTAGGACCATCACAGTACCATCGTTGAGCGTTTATTCAACATTGCATCTCTAAATTGATTATCGCTAATCTTTTGCTACCAAATATAGCCAACCCAGCTCCACATATTTCTACACCGTGTATACGTATGTTCCCCTGGCAATCGCTTTACACAATCTTCGGAGTTATTTGACACCGTTGGTTGCCTATCACCACCTGCCGCATGGTAAGAACTTGTAAGATATTGATATTTGCTTTACTGTGAGCACTTTACAACCACATCCTAGTAGTTTATAGGAACATTATTCTCGAATTTTGTTTCTTGTTTCTACTAATCATGACAGATTCCGAAGATAGAATTCCTTGGACGACGGACACATCTTCACCATCACGAGATGTGGGACAACACACACATGCACATGGTCAGGTTATCTCTTTACCGTCACTTGAGGGTAGATTTAATCCTTCTATTTATCTAGCTTGGGAGCTTGAAGTAGAAGAAGTTTTTACTCACCATGATTTTTCTGAACTTGAGAGAGTACGAGCTACCACTAGAGCATTTACTGGTTTCGCTTCTGTTTGGTGGAGTGTACATTGTAAGAAAAACATTGATAACCAACGCACAACTTGGAAAGTTTTGAAAGCTGTAATGAGACAACAATTTTTTCCTCCTTACTATCGTCGTGAATTGCTTCACAAATTGGAACAATTAAAACAAGGCAGTAACACTGTTTGATGAGGACATGGCTACCAAGTTACACCCATATCCCCTGCTGTTTTACCTCTTGGAGCAATTGCTAGAGCTCGCATACGCCAATTAAATTATCAGGTACCTTCGTTTCTTGGTGTGTTTCTAGTGTTCATGAGAATATGATGTTGCCTAACTTAGATACATTTCTGTTGCTAGCGATTGAAGGGCCTAGCATGGACAAGAAGGATGAACATTGGAGCATCGTCAAGCATGGAGATGAAGGTGCGTGCCAAGAGAAAAAGAACAGAGGTTCAAGTGGAGATTTCCGAACTTTGAAGCCACCATGATGACATACACGAAGATGGATGAAATATACAAGATAGCCTTTCATAAATTTCGTCCGTAGCTTATTAATGGTGTTGCACCACCTTATTTTGGGCCAGGCCCATGTAATCTATTTTTAGAGTCCATATTGTGGGGGAAATGACTTAGGAGGTGTTTTAGTCCCACCTTGCCAAGGGTGGACGAAATCCCCTCTCTTTTCCCTAAAAATATAGCCCATAAGGCATCGTTTAACTTGGGATTTGTTTAGTTAAAAGTTAGTCATTGCGACTTCGTGTACTTCGTTTGTGTCCAACTACCAGACCAAGACCGCTTACGGATCCCCACCATTATTAATACTTCATATACATTCGCAATATTCAGATTGCTTTATCATATTCTTACTCGTTCTTCGATTGCTTGCAGGAATAGGCCTTCGTGGTCAGGCTGGTCATGCTTCCAGCATCGTCAGTAACATCGGGAGATTGGTTTAGCGATTGCTAAGGTGCAACGTCGTGCGCGTTTGTAGTCAGATCGTCAAAGTCGTCTTCACCAAATCGATAGTTATCATCTCATCGAAAGATCGGGACACCCTCGCCTCTATCAAGTGGTATAAGTTTTCAGGTTGCTCGGTGAGATTTTCCAATTTTTTGTAGTCTAGATTGCATCTGTTATTCATACCTAGAGTCCAAGAAAAATCCACCAAAAAAAGTTAGATTAGTTCATCCACGTCCAAGACAGTCTGAGCCTTTTTGCCATTGCCACTTAGTTTTTGCTTCGTTGAATTTTCGGTTGCATCATGTGTCAAGTTGCTGGTTGTAGTGTCTAGTCTTTTAGAGTTTCGAGTTCTAATCACATTCTTTTTCACGTTGTTCCGCTCGCACCATCGTCCACTTCATTGTGATCTTTCTTTGCCATTAATTTTCTTTGTCACCGCTGACGTCATCACCACAAGTCTTCCGCTCCCGCCGTTCGTCAACGTCTTGGAGTATCATTCATCTCGTGGAGAGAAAAAGTTGAGGAAAGATCCTAAAAAAAGAGCTTTTGCAACAAGGTTAAATCGGCCAAAATAAAAAGGAAGGAAGTGCATGCTATTGGAATTGAATCCTTGCAAACCGTGAGTATAGTAGTCTCCTCTAATAATAAAGCAGCGACTGCTTCTGGTCGTACGTCGCTGTACATTTTGCAAAAAAGTCCTTGCACTTTCGTGAAATCAACCCGCGGTCCAACTTAAGTGGGAGCAGAATAACGTTTCGTGTTTTGCATAAAACGCCCTGAAGTTTCAGTTAATCAACCCGCAGTCCTATTTTAAGTCGGAATAGAGAACTCTTTGATTTATTCAGAAAACCCCCTAAGATTATGGTTAATTAAGCCACCGTCCGTCTAGAAAATAACCTATTTTTTATATAGATTCAAATTTTTTTTCAAATATTCATATCTTTTAAACGGTAACTCCAATTTTAGAATGTTATATATGAAAACTGATTAGAAAAATGTGTGCAATATGAATACAATGTTATTTTTACCCGTTAACCATTTTTAAATGTTATTTAGGGACAGATTCAAATGCTATAAAAATATTCATATCTTTTAAACCATAACAACAATTTTAACATGTTATATATGAAAATTGTTTAGGAAAATATATGTAGAATCCGAATATGATGTTGTTTCACATGTTAATAATTTTTAAAATGTTGTTTAGGATGGAACGTTAATCAGTAGTGGATGATCCGTCTTTTTTTTGTACCGGTGCCGATTCAAATTAAAAATAAACACCTTAACAAAAACAAATTGGAGACAAAAGAAACCATCTATAACCATGCATGTCCATTGGCGAAAGTGGGAAGAGGGATAAATGGCAAGACAGATAAAATGCCATGTTCAAATAAATAAAGGATGCACCTATTGGGGTCTTGAGTCATGGTTATTGTGTTAGGGTCGTGTGGTATTTTTTTCCTCCCGTTGCAACGCACGGGCTTTTTTGCTAGTAATAGAAAAGGAGAGAAGTACTTCTTGGAACCGTGTCCTCGTGTTCCACGATTGGCAATTTGAAAAAAAAACAGCAAGATTGTACTGTCAAAGGAGAAGAGGGAGTTGTGTCACGTGAGCAAGGCTCAAAGGGAGTACTAGGCCGGTTGGAACATTGTGTTGCTAAGGACAGTACCAACCATCACGTCGCCTGATCCATTGAGATCGCCGCAAAAAAAGAGCAAACAGAGGTTCATGGAAGAAGAGGAGAGAGAGAGACAACGTGCAGAACTTTTGCATTGCGTGCAGTTTTTTATTGGAACGTTTTGGGTCGGTCCTAAAGGAAAGGAGGAATTTTTTGTGTTGATTTTGCTGGGCAGATTTTCGATCGGTGGGCAGATTTTGTGGCGATACATAGAGGGAAGGAAAAGAAAGAGTGCTACTAATTCGGTTTAGATCTCCTTAAAAAAGGGCTTGCTTTGGAACGTGTGTTGGAGTTATCAAGGGGAGACACTTTGGTTCTTTGGCAGGGAATCTTTGACCTTGGAAACCATGTTGCCATTAAAGAAGGATTAAAAGAAAATAAGACAGGGAAAGTGTGGATCGGGATAGTATTGGAAAGGCAGGTTTGGATTGCTATTTTTTTTGGAAAGAATCACGTGGCATCTATTTTTTTGGGGCGAAGTTGAGATTTTGTTTCGGTTTCCAAGTTAAATATCTTCTTACCTATTTTGCCACGTCAGAATCTGCAGGGAGAGAAACGTGGGAAGGAAAGTGCTAATTGTTGTGCCTATTTGGAAAGCTAGATTCGTTGGTATACTTTGTGAGATTGGCCACATTTTGCGTTTGGAAGGAAATAAAAAGTGAGAACAAAAAAAAGGAAAGTCTGTTCGGTTGAAAGAAAAGTTGATTTTTTTGGGAAGATAGGATTCGGCCAAGCATATTTGTTTAGACCGGTTTCCATAGAAAAAAGGGCATTAAATTTCGTGGTGCTGTATAATTGGAAGGTTTTGACCGCTAGAAAGAAAAAAAAGGTGCAGATTTGGGACCGGATCTCTAGTGTGGTTCTTTCCTTTTTGCAAGAAAGAGAGATAAGGAAAGATAAAACAAGAAGAAGAAAAACAGTTCGGTTGGGGAAGTAATTTCACGTGAGTTGTTTTATTTGGAAGGAGATAACTATTTGAAAGGAAATCTACACGTAAATCAAGGAGCGGTGGTTGTTTCCCCGTTTGGCAAGAGAGTTGTTTCCGTGTGAAGTTAGATTCGGTTGGTGGTTTCCAAAGTCTGGCAGTATTCTTGGCAAAAATAAAGAAGAAAAAAAGCAAAAAGAGAAAGGAGGACTTGGTGTGCTATACTACTTGGAAAGTTCAGATTTTTTATATATTTCGGATCAAGTCTTGAGAAAAATCAGACCGACTCTTCCTGGTTTGGTAACGTTGAATCAGCAAAAAAAAGACGAGGAAGAAGAAAAGAAAAGAAAAGAAGGAGACGTGCTGTTTAGTTTTGGTTTGTTCGAAAGGTTGAAAAAAAAGAAGATTGCATCAGCTCTTATTTTTCTTTCTGGTTTCAGCAAAGTTTTGTCTTCGTACGCTCATTATTCTCTTTTTGCGTGAATATTCATCTGTGTCTTAGGCTCGCGTCTCTAGTACAGTCTAGCTTAGGACTAGCACTCGACTACTTTGAGTGATTATTCAACTTGTATTAATTAACCTGGTTGTAGCATTTCTTTTCACACATATAAAGCCATCTCAGCTCCATATATTTCTACACCGTGTATACATACGTTCATCTGGCAATCGCTTTACCCAACTTTTGGAGATACTTGACACCGCTGGTTGCCGATCACCACCTGCTGCATGGTAAGAACCTGTAAGACATTGATATTTGCTTTACTGTGAGCGTTTTACCACCACATCCTAGTAGTTATATGAACATTATTTTTGGATTTTGTTTCTTGTTTCTACTAATCATGACAGGATCTAGAGTCAATTCATGGGCTTTGTCGATCGCAGGAGACGTGCCACCACCTTTACAAATTCCACAACGATCATGAGAGGTGCATAAGCATCCAAATGCACATGATGAGGTTAATGTTCCTATACCATCATTTAATGGCCGTTTTAGACCTACTTTATATATTGAATGGTGATAGAGGCGAGGGTCCCAATGTTTCGATGAGATGGTGGCTATCGTTTTCTGTGGGAGTCGACTTTGACGATCCGACTATGAACGTGCGAGACGTCGCGCCTTAGCAATCGCTAAACCAACTTCCGAGGGTTATTGACCACGCCGGAGCACGATCAACCTGACCACGAGGGTCTGTTTCCTGCGAGCAAATGAAGAACAAGCAAGAAACTGAGATTGCAATCTGGATATTGCGAATATAAGATGAAAGCTTTATTAATCAAGGTGGGGTTCTGTGACGTCTTGGTCTGGTCGTTGGACACAAACGAATTACGCGAAGTTGCAGCTATGGCGAACTTTTGATCTAAACAAAACTCAAAGTCTAAACGACGCCCTGAGGGCTATATATATGGAGGAAGAGGGGGAATTTCGTGGCCCTTGAGGGTGGGGTCCGAAACCAACCCTAACTCTTGTTTCCCCACACATACGGACTCTAAAAATAGCCTATACTTAAGTATTTCGAAATTACATGGGCCTGGCCCATTAATAAGGTGACGCAGCACCTAGAATAGCCTATGGACGAATATTATGAAGTGGCATCTTGTATATTTCGTCCAAGGCTTCATGCACTCCTTATGGCGGTTTTAAAGTCCTGAAATCATCACTTGTAACTCCGTTCTTGATCCCCTTGCGCATGCCATCAACTCCATGTGTGTTCTTGCTCCAATGTTCATCCTTCTCCAAGCTAGGGCCTTCATTTGTAAGCAAAACAAATGTATCCAATTTAGGCAGCATCATAATCTCATGAACATTAGAATCATTACCAAGAAACGAAAGTACCTGGTAATTTAATTGGCGTGCGCGAGCTCTAGTAATTGGTCCAGTATATGTAACAGTAGGGGCTGTGGGTGTAACAATGGTATTGATGTCCTCATCATCCTCCCCTTCTTGAAATGAAGTCGTCCTCGACGGAAGCGCATCTTCCTCACCCAAATAAGGCTTCAAATCTGCAATGTTAAAAGTGGGACTAACCCCAAAATCTACAGGTATCCTAAGTTTATATGCATTATCATTTATTTTCTCTAACACCTTAAAAGGACCATCAGCACGTGGCATTAGCTTTGATTTGCGCATATTAGGAAATCTATCTTTATGCAAATGTAACCAAACAAGATCTCCAGGCTCAAACACAACATGTTTTCTACCCTTATCTCCAGCAAGTTTATATTTAGCATTCATACGCTCAATGTTTTCCTTAGTTAACTCATGCATTTTTAAAATCAATTCAGAACATTCTTTAGCATCAAAATTAACCTTCTCTGAAGATGGAAGAGGCAACAAATCAATAGGTGCACGAGGTAGGAAACCATACACAATTTCAAAAGGGCACATCTTAGTAGTAGAATGCAATGAATGATTATAAGCAAATTCAATATGAGGCAAGCATTCTTCCCACATTTTCTTGTTATTCTTCAAAACAGCCCTAAGCATAGTAGACAATGTTCTATTGACTACTTCAGTTTGTCCATCAGTTTGGGAGTGACAAGTAGTACTAAAAAGCAGCTTAGTCCCCAACTTAGCCCATAAACATCTCCAAAAGTGGCTAAGAAATTTAGTATCACGATCTGAAACAATAGTATTTGGCACACCATGTAAGCGAATAATTTCACGAAAGAACAAATCAGCAACATTAACGGCATCATCGCTTTTATGACATGGTATAAAGTGTGCCATTTTCGAGAACCTATCCACGACAACAAATATGCTATCCCTCCCCTTCTTTGTTCGAGGTAAACCTAAAACAAAGTCCATAGATATATATCCTCCCAAGGAACACTAGGTACAGGCAAAGGCATATATAAACCATGAGGATTGAGTCGTGACTTAGCTCTTTGACATGTAGTGCAGCGAGCAACAAAACGCTCAACATCCTGTCTCATCTTTGGCCAAAACAAATGTGTAGCAAGTATATCCTCCGTCTTCTTGACGCCAAAGTGTCCCATTAATCCTCCTCCATGCGCCTCCGTGAAGGCTTCTTCCTGTGCGATACCCCAAACAAAAGGCACATCCTTCTTTGTAAGCTCGTTGAGAGGTGCAGCAATGGTGCTGAAATCTCTCAGAAAACGCCTATAGAAACCAGCGAGGCCAAGGAAACTCCTCACTTGTGTGACCATTTTGGGCTGCGGCCAACTCTCAATAGCATCAATCTTGGCTTTATCAACTTCAATTCCCTGTGGAGTAACAACATAGCCAAGAAAAGATACTCGGTCGGTGCAAAAGGTGCACTTTCCAAGGTTTCCAAACAAATGTGCATCACATAGAGCAATAAAAACAGCACGTAAATGTTCCAAATGTTCCTCCAAAGATTTGCTATAAATCAATATGTCATCAAAGTAAACTACCACAAATCGTCCAATGAAAGCACGTAAAACTTCGTTCATTAACCTCATGAAAGTACTAGGGGCATTAGTTAACCCAAAACGCATGACTAACCACTCATATAATCCAAACTTAGTTTTAAATGCTGTTTTCCATTCATCTCCCAATTTCATACGAATTTGATGGTATCCACTACGCAAATCAACTTTGGAGAATATTGTAGAGCCACTCAATTCATCAAGCATATCATCGAGCCTAGGAATAGGATGACGATAATGAATAGTAATATTATTTATGCCTCTACAATCAACGCACATACGCGACGTACCATCCTTTTTCGGCACTAAAATGATAGGAACAGCACAAGGACTAAGGAATTCGTGTATATAACCTTTGTCGAGCAGTTCTTGTACTTGACGCATAATCTCCTTCATCTCCTCTAGATTGGTACGGTATGGTGCACGGTTGGGTAGCGAAGCACCGGGAATTAAGTCAATTTGATGCTCAATCCCTCGAATAGGTGGTAATCCCGGTGGCACGTCTTGTGGAAAGACGTCAGCGGACTCCTACAAAATGTTAGTGACAGCAGGGGGCAAAGAGGAAGGCACGTCCTCGAATGAAAATAATGCCTCTTTGCACACAAAGGCATAGCAAACAGATTTGCTGAAATCTAGCTTATCAATATCAGATTTGGTGGCAAGTAAACATGCACTTTTCAATTTAATTTCAGAAACAACAGTAGATGGTTTATTATTAGACTTCATTTGGTGCTCAAATTCTTTTGCCACAATCTGATTTTCACTCTTATTTGTCTCCTGTTTTGCTTTATTAGCTCTATTAATATCATCTTTCAAAATGGAATCAGGAGTCATAGGAAGCAAAGTAATATTTTTATCGTTATGAACAAGAGTATACTGATTGTTTCTACCATGGTGTACAGAATTTTTATCAAATTGTCATGGTCTACGAAGTAATAAGGAACATGCTTGCATAGGTACCACATCACAATCAACATAATCAGCATATGTAGAGATACTAAAATGCACACGAACAGTACGTGTTACCTTAACCTTGCCGCTGTTGTTGAACCATTGGATGTAGTAAGGATGTGGATGTGGTCTTGTGGTGAGAGATAGCTTCTCCACCATCTCCATGCTAGCCAAGTTATTGCAGCTCCCTCCATCTATGATCACGCGAATAGAACGTTCCTTCACAACTCCCTTTGTATGGAACAAATTATGCCTCTGATTTTGCTCAGCTTGTGTAACCTGCACATTCAAAACACGTTGAGCAACTAAACATTCATACCTGTCAGCATCTTCGGGAGCCATGTATTGCGTCTCATGATCAGAATCGTCTCCACCGTGTTCGTCACGTGTAATAAGAGCCAAAGTCTCCTCATCATAGTCACTAGCAGACTCATACCCACCATCCTCAGTACCAATCATCACACGCTTAGATGGGCATTCTCTCGCATAATGACCTCCACCCTTGCAACGTCGACAAATAATATCATGTGTTTGCCCTGTTGATGCCATGGATGAAGAAGAGCTCTTTGCAGGCCCAGAAGGTGTGCTCTTGGCAGATAGTGGTGATTGTGCCTGCTTTATTGTATCACGGTTGGAGGTGGCAGCTGACGGAGGCGCCGGTGTAGCAAAACGTGTGGAAGTAGATGATGCACGTGGTGTCCATGATGAAGGTCGACCTGCAGAAAAGTTAGTCTGCGCCAATGCCTATCGATCCTGCACTTCACGTTCAGCTTTACAAGCAAGATGGAATAAACGAGTGATATTAGTATACTCCTTATACTCTAGAATCGTCTGAATATCTCTATTTAATCCACCCATAAAACGTGCAAGCATAGCTTCATTCTCCTCAACAATACCACATCTAATCATGCCAGTTTGTAATTCCTGATAATATTCTTCTACAGAATTTTTTCCCTGTCTTAAGCGCTGCAATTTTTGAAGTAATTCACATTGATAATATGGTGGAACCCAATGAGTACGCACAACAGTTTTCAAAGCAGCCCAAGTAGCCAGAATAGGAAATAATCTACAATGCTCAGACCACCAAACACATGCAAAACTAGTGAATGCACAAACAGCAGCAAAAACACGTCTCTCCTCGGGATATTGTAAACATGTAAATCGTTGTTCAGTTTCTAACTCCCAAGTAAGATATATATCAGGAACATATCTACCCTCAAATGGTGGAATATTCAATTTTAGTTTAGGGAGATGGTCATGATCTCGTACCTGAGGGTGAGCCCTACCATTGCCATTATTTGCATGTGGACGACCTTGTGGTTGCTGTGCTGGTGGTGGCACGTAGTTCTGATTTTGATCAACCTCATCCTCATAATCTCCCACATAATCATCCTCCTCCACATCGGCAGTAGGAGCCACAGAAGTATCAACAGCAGCACCAGCAGTTTGGCCCGACTAAAGAGGGACACGGCTCGCTCGGCGGAGGGCTGTTTCCCGACGTGGAGGTAGTCGATGTTGTTGCTGTTGTTTCAGAGGTGCGGCAGGAGCAGCCGGTGGTGGTGGTGGAAAACGCGAAAGCAATTCAGCAAACTTGTTATCGAGCTTTGTTTCAAACGTCTTCTCCATGCCATTTATCTTCTCCATGGCCTCTTCAAATCTGTTTATCACATCTTGCACCTGTACACTCATCATTTGCTGAAACGTATCATGAAGCTCCTTGTTCGTCAAGTTCTCCCAGTCAGTCTCGTCAGATTGTGATCCTGGCATGGTTAGCAGCAATAGAAACACACAAGAATATGATCCTACAGACTACTAACAAGTGGTGGTGGTGGCGTGTGTCACAAATCCATCAAGCAAATCTCAAATTCTTACCAGTTCTTACCCAGCAGCAGGCGGTGATCGGCAACCGTTATAGTCAAAACTCTCAAAAGCTTGGATAGAGCGATTGCCAGGGAGAGTCAAATGCACGACGTAGATGTATGTGGAGCTGGGAAGGCTTATAGTATGGTAGCAAAAAGGGTCAGCAATAATCAATTCAGAGATGCAAAGTTGAATAAACGCTCAACGACGGTACTGTGCTGGTCCTAGGCTAGACCGTGCTAGAGACGCGAGCCTAGAACACTAACAAAATCACGGCGCTGCACGTAAATAAGGGAAAAGCACACTCTGGAACTCTTTTTTTTCGCTCTTTTTTTTGCGCTCCCTTTTTTTTTGCGCTCCTCTTTTTTTGCGAAAAATCACTATAATGGCGAGTGTCTCAAAACTCTTCCCTCGTCAAACTGATAGGATGGGCACGAAATTTTTTTTTTCACTTTTTTTCGGAAATCAGGGCAGCGATGACGAAAAAGTGCGACAAAAAATCGCTATGAAGGCACGTGGCTCAAAAGACTCAGAAAAGCCTAAAAATAGGATAGGGAAAAAAATTTGCCCGTGAAAATTTTGGCCTAAAAACTGCCCGGGGGTCTCCAGACTCTTTTTTTTCGAGACCTACGCAGGCAAGGAAACACGAATCAGAATTTAGATTGATCTCAAGAACAAACCTAATATGAGAAGAACTCGGATTGGTGGTGGATATATGGTTGTGGTATATGGCAGCGGTGGTGGTATATGGTAGCGGTGGTGGTAATTGGATACAGATTGGTGGTGGTATATGGATACGGATTGGTGGTGGTATATGGATATGGATTCAGAGCGGCGGTGGATAAGCAAAAGTGGTAGATGGGCGATGATGATGGTGCGGCGGCGGCGTGACAACTTATGACCAGAACTGCCCGGGGGTCTCCAGACTCTTTTTTTTCCGAGACCTACGCAGGCAAGGAAACACGAATCGGAATTTAGATTGATCTCAAGAACAAACCTAATATGAGAAGAACTCGGATTGGTGGTGGATATATGGTTGTGGTATATGGCAGCGGTGGTGATATATGGTAGCGGTGGTGGTATATGGATACGGATTGGTCATGGTATATGGATATGGATTCAGAGCGGTGGCGGATAAGCAAAAGTGGTAGATGGGCGATGATGATGGTGCGGCGGCGGCGTGACAACTTATGACCAGAACTCAAAATTCTAAAAGACTAGACTCTAAGACCAGCAACTTGACACGACGATGCAACCGCAAATTCAACAAAGAAAAAACCCTAAAAAGATTATGCAAAGGCTCAGATTGGTTCGGATATGATGAACTAACCCTAAAAAATTTTTTGTGGCTTTTTCGTGGACTGTAGGTATGAAGAACAGACTCGATCTAATCTACGAAAAACTGTAAAATCTCAACGAGCAACCTGGAAATCTGATACCACTTGATAGAGGCGAGGGTCCCGATGTTTCGATGAGATGGTGGCTATCGTTTTCTGTGGGAGTCGACTTTGACAATCCGACTACGAACGTGCGAGATGTCGCGCCTTAGCAATCGCTAAACCAACTTCCGAAGGTTATTGACCACGCCGGAGCACGATCAACCTGAGCACGAGGGTCTGTTTCCTGCGAGCAAACGAAGAACAAGCAAGAAACTGAGATTGCAATCTGGATATTGCGAATATAAGATGAAAGCTTTATTGATCAAGGTGGGGTTCTGTGACGTCTTGGTCTGGTCGTTGGACACAAACGAAGTACGCGAAGTTGCAGCTATGGCGAACTTTTGATCTAAACAAAACCCAAAGTCTAAACGACGCCCTAAAGGCTGTATATATGGAGGAAGAGGGGGAATTTCGTGGCCCTTGAGGGTGGGGTCCGAAACCAACCCTAACTCTTGTTTCCCCACACATACGGACTCTAAAAATAGCCTATACTTAAGTATTTCGAAATTACATGGGCCTGGCCCATTAATAAGGTGACGCAGCACCTAGAATAGCCTATGGATGAATATTATGAAGTGGCATCTTGTATATTTCGTCCATGGCTTCATGCACTCCTTATGGCGGCTTTAAAGTCCTGAAATCATCACTTGTAACTCCGTTCTTGATCCCCTTGCGCATGCCATCAACTCCATGTGTGTTCTTGCTCCAATGTTCATCCTTCTCCAAGCTAGGGCCTTCATTTGTAAGCAAAACAAATGTATCCAATTTAGGCAGCATCATAACCTCATGAACATTAGAATCATTACCAAGAAACGAAAGTACCTGGTAATTTAATTGGCGTGCGCGAGCTCTAGTAATTGGTCCAGTATATGTAACAATAGGGGCTGTGGGTGTAACAATGGTATTGATGTCCTCATCAAATGGGAGTTCGACATAAATAACATATTTGCTTCCCATAATTTTGATGAACGTAAAAAAGTTAAGGTTGCGGTTGGTTCTTTCACTGGTTATGCTTTAGTTTGGTGGAGTGAATATTGTCGGTTACACCCTGATTATATATCTATTACTTGGGAAGATTTGAAACTTTCTATGCGACATACATTCGTCCCTGCTTATTATACTCGTGACATGATTAAAAAGTTGCAACATTTAAAACAAGGTAGTGACACTGTAACGAAATATTATGATGATCTACAAACTACCTTGTTGCATTCCTCTTTAGAAGAAACTGAAGATGATTTTATGGATAGATTTTGGGGAGGATTAAACTGTGACATTCAGGAGATACTAATTCATGAACAATGTTATCCTATGGACCGTTTGTTTCGTCTTTCTTGCAAAGCTGAACAGGAGATAACAAGATGCGTTGCCCAGAAGACAAATAAGCGGAAGGTGCACACCCCAAAGTTGTGACGGCTGTTGCTTCCACCACTGCGCCTACTATGACAACAGCATCCATTGTTGTGAGCACTACATCACCTCCACCACGTGACCTGTCGCCACCTAGAGTGTGATAGAGGCAAAGGTGTCCTGTCTTTTGATGAGATGATGGATATCGCTTTGGTGGCAGTCGACTTTGACGATCCGACTACAAACGTGTGAGGACGTCGCGCATTAGCAATCACTAAACCAACTCCGAGAGGTTATTGACCACGCCGGAGCACGATCAACCTGACCACGAGGGTCTGTTTCCTGCAAGCAAACAAAGAACAAGCAAGAAACTAAGATTGCAATCTGGATATTGTGAATATAAGATGAAAGCTTTATTGATCAAGGTGGGGTTCTGTGACGCCTTTGTCTGGTCGTTGAACACAAACGAAGTATGCGAAGTTGCAGCTATGGCGAACTTTTAATCTAAACAAAACCCAAAGTCTAAACGATGCCCTAAGGGCTGTATATATGGAGGAAGAGGGGGGGAATTTCGTGGACCTTGGTGGAGGGGTTCGAAATCAACCCTATCTCTTGTTTCCCCACACACACGGACTCTAAAAATAGCCTATACTTATGTATTTCGAAATTACATGGGCCTGGCCCAATAATAAGGTGACGCAGCACCTAAAATAGCCTCGGGACGAAATTTATGAAGTGGCATCTTGTATATTTCGTCCAAGGCTTCATGCACCCATTATGGTGGCTTCAAAGTCCTGAAATCATCACTTGTAACTCCGTTCTTGTTCCCCTTGCGCATGCCATCATCTCCATGCTTGTTCTTGCTCCAATGTTCATCCTTCTCCAAGCTAGGCCCTTCATTTGTAAGCAAAACAAATGTATCCAATTTAGGCAGCATCATATTCTCATGAACATTAGAATCATTACCAAGAAACGAAAGTACCTGGTAATTTAGTTGGCGTGCACGAGCTCTAGTAATTGGTCCAGTATGTATAACAGCAGGGGCTGTGGGTGTAACAATTGTATTGATGTCCTCATCAGAGTGCCTACATCATCTGAGTTAACCATAATAGGTAATGACAAGGGTATTAATCTTCCACCTCCACATGAGTATTATGAATGCCTTGTTAATTTAAATGCACCATGCGATGAGCTACGTACTACTTTGATCACACCAGCTATTTTAGAGGACTCTATTGATGATTTGACTTTGACATGTGATCAAACAATTTTGAGTGAACACATTGAATTAACTATTGATGCGAAAGAACCATGTGAATGAGGGAATAACTCAAATTTGGATCAAATACGTTGGAAAATAATTGTGCCAATGTTTAATCATTTTAATATGACCTCTAATCTTGGTGATGGTTCATCAATGTTGGCATGGTTTAATGATAAGCATTGTCAATCTTTTGATATGAATAAAAGCTTCACTTATATGTGCAAAGTGAGTTGCAATATTTTCATGCCTTTGACTTCTTGTGATAATATATTGGCTTTATATTTCACGACTTTTGAAGGGTGCTCTTGTATAACCATGTCACATGTGCCCCAACTGAGATCAGTAAAAATGGATGACATATACATATACAACGTGTAGACCTTGTCTCTTTTATTAGCCACATTTCAGACTAAGCAACGCTGAGGACGACTTTGTTTTCAAAAAGGGGAGGATGATGAGGACATGGCTACCACAGTTACACCCATATCCCCTGCTATTTTACCTCTTGGAGCAATTGCTAGAGCTCGCATACGCCAATTAAATTATCAGGTACCTTCGTTTCTTGGTAGTGTTTCTAGTGTTCATGAGAATATGATGTTGCCTAACTTAGATACATTTGTGTTGCTTGCAATTGAAGGGCCTAGCATGGACAAGAAGGATGAACATTGGAGCATCGTCAAGAATGGAGATGAAGGTGCGTGCCAAGAGAAAAAGAACAGAGGTTCAAGTGGAGATTTCCGTACTTTGAAGCTACCATGATGACATACACGAAGATGGACGAAATATACAAGATAACCTTTCATATATTTTGTCCGTAGCTTATTAATGGTGTTGCACCACCTTATTTTGGGCCAGGCCCATGTAATCTATTTTTAGAGTCCATACTGTAGGGGAAATGACTTAGGAGGTGTTTTAGTCCCACCTTGCCAAGGATGGACGAAATCCCCTCTGTTTTCCCTATAAATATAGCCCATAAGGCATCGTTTAGACTTGGGATTTGTTTAGTTAAAAGTTATCCATTGCAACTTCATGTACTTCATTTGTGTCCAATGACCAGACCAAGACCGCTTACGGATCCCCACCATTATCAATACTTCATATATATTCGCAATATTCAGATTGCTTTATCATATTCTTGCTCGTTCTTCGATTGCTTGCAGGAATAGACCTTTGTGGTCAGGCTGATCGTGCTTCCAGCATCGTCAGTAACCTCGGGAGATTGGTTTAGCGATTGCTTCCCCATTAACTTTTAACTAAACAAATCCCAAGCAAAAAGCTACTAGATGGATCTACTTATATAGGAGCAAGGGGTGGCGGCCAAGGAGGTGGGAGGACGTCCCAAGGCAGCCTAAAACTAACCCTAGGTCGTACAAGGCTCATGGGCCCAAGTGGAGGTGATGCAACACCTTTGGGCTTGTAGTTTGACTCGGATTCTGCTGCAACGTCAGATTGTTTCGTCCGTAACTCAATGCTCCGGACGAATTTAAAGGTGAGTCCAATTGGGTTGGAAAGAGCACGAAATCTAGTTTCCAACAAAAAAAGAATCATCCAATTCGGAGTCCGTATGAAAAAGTTGTTGGCGTTTTGAGTCAGGTATGTCTGTGCAGTCCGAATCTGAATCCAGAACGTGAGAGACTTGGACTCTATCTTCTCTTGACCCAAAAGTGACGTGAGAGGACTTTTTGAACACAACCTAAACTTCTCCTTTTCCCTTATTTTCATATGTGGATTGTACAAATGTCCCATACACCTGTAATTAGACAAAACACAAAAGTGTGTGAAGTATTTTTGTTCTGGATAACATAAATAGATTATTGAATAGTTTGCATTAGAAATCACCTGACAAATATGTATGTATGCAATATTTTTGGTCGTATCCAAGGTAGTCATGTCCTCATCATCCTCCCCTTTTTGAAAACAAAGCCGTCCTCGGCGTTGCTTAATCTGAAATGTGGCTAACAAAAGAGACAAGGTGTACATGTTGTATATGTATATGTCATCCAGTTTAACTTCCCTTGATTTTTGCACGTATGACACATGTATATATGAGTAACTTTCATAGTTCATAAAAACTAAAGCCAAAAAATTATCACAAGAAGTAGAAGGCATGAAAATATTAGAACTCAGTTTGCACATATAAGTGAAGCTCTTATTCATTTCAAAAGATTCACAATGTTCATCATTAAACCATCCCATATTTGGTGAATAAACCTTACTTGCATCAAATTTACATGCTACAACATGCTTAAATAAGCAAACATGCAATAAGGCATTGGACACAGAATCATCACCAAGATTGGAGGCCATATCAAAATGATTAAACATTAGTTCTTTTGCATCAACAGTTAATTCAATGGGTGCACTCAAAATTGTTGATATTTCAGTTGTTTGATCACATGACACATTCATGACAGTAACAAGATTCTCTAAAATAGGTGGTGTGCTCAAACCAACAGGTAACTCAATACATGACGCATTCAAGTTAACTAGGCATGCATCATTCTCATGTGAAGTTATATCATCAATACCTTTACTGTTACCTTGTGGCAAAGATGTAGCTGATGTAGGTACGGACGTTGACAATGTACCATACCCTTGAGATGATGCCGCCGGTGGGTTCCTCCATCATTGCACCTCGGATTGTGAGCGCGACATCATCTCAAGAGTATGGTACATTGTCATCGTCCATACCTACATCAGCTACATATTTGCGACAAGGTAACAATAAAGGTATTGATGATATAACTTCACATGAGAATGATGCATGCCTAGTTAACTTGAATGCATCATGTGTTGAGTTACCTGTTGATTTGAGCACACCACCTATTTTAGAGAATCTTGTTACTGTCATGAATGTGTCATGTGATCAAACAACTGAAATACCAACAATTTTAGTGCACCCATTGAATTAATTGTTGATGCAAAAGAAGCAATGTTTAATCATTTTGATATGACCTCTAATCTTGGTGATGATTCTATGTCCAATGACTTATTGCATGTTTGCTTATTTAAGCATGTTGTAGCATGTAAATTTGATGCAAGTAAGGTTTATTCACCAATGTTGGGATGGTTTAATGATGAACATTGTCATTCTTTTGAAATGAATAAGAGCTTCACTTATATGTGCAAACTGAGTTGCAATATTTTCATGCCTTCTACTTCTTGTGATAATTTTTTGGCTTTAGATTTTATGAACTATGAAAGTTACTCATGTATACATGTGTCATATGTGCAAAAATCAAGGAAAGTAAAAATGGATGACATATACATATACAACATGTACACCTTGTCTCTTTTGTTAGCCACATTTCAGATTAAGCAATGCCAAGGACGCCTTTGTTTTCAAAAAGGGGAGGATGATGAGGACATGACTACCTTGGATACGACCAAAAATATTGCATACATGCATATTTGTCAGGTGATTTCTAGTGCAAACTATTCAATAATCTATTTATGTTATCCAGAACAAAAATACTTCACACACTTTTGTGTTTTCTCTAATTGTAGGTGTATGGGACATTTGTACAATCCACATACAAAGATAAGGGAAAAGGAGAAGTTTAGGTTCTGTTCAAAAAGTTCTCTCATGTCACTTTTGGGCCAAGAGAACATAGAGTCTAAGTCTCTCACGTTCTGGATTCAGATTCGGACTGCACAGACATGCCTAACTCAAAACGTCAACAACTTTTTCATACGGACTCCAAATTGGGTGATTCTTTTTTTGTTGGAAAGTAGATTTTGTGCTATTTCCAACACAATTGGAATCACCTTCAAATTCGTCCGGAGCATTGAGATATCGACGAAACAATCTGACGCTGCAGCAGAATTCGAGTCAAACAACAAGTCCAAAGGTGTTGCACCACCTCCACTTGGGCCCATGAGCCTTGTACGACCTAGGGTTAGTTTTAGGCTGCGTTGGGACGTCCTCCCACCTTGTTGGCCGCCACCCCTTGCTCCTATATAAGTAGATCCATCTAGTAGCTTTTCCCTTGGGATTTGTTTAGTTAAAAGTTAGCCATTGGAACTTCATGTACTTCGTTTGTGTCCAACAACCAGACCATGACCGCTTATGGATCTCCACCATTATCAATACTTCATATATATTTGCAATATTCAGATTGCTTTATCATATTCTTGCTCGTTCTTCGATTGCTTGCAGGAATAGACCTTCGTGGTCAGGCTGACCGTGCTTCCGGCATCGTTAGTAACCTCAGGAGATTGGTTTAGCGATTGCTAAGGCGCAACATCGTGCACCTTTGTAGTCGGATCGTCAAAGTCGTCTCCACCAAATCGATAGTTATTATCTCATCGAAAGATCGGGACACCCTCGCCTCTATCATTCTTCTTCTCGCTGAATCTGAACTTGCTCACACCAAATTAGAGCATAGTCTTCAAACTCAAGTGAGGCCATTGCTAATTTCTTCTCTTTTGATTAGTTGTGCATGCAGAAAATCTTGTCAACCTTCAATTCCCATGTGAGATAACTTTCTGGATCAGACCCACCATCAAACTTGGGCATTGTAAATTTCCGATTTCCAAACCTCTCCTCCTCCTGTCGTCCACGACCATAGTTTCTACTATGATGAAATCTGTCATTATAGTGCGTGCCATCTTCATCTTCATCAAACTCATCTCCACTACCTTCATGGTGCATATTTGCTCTTCGGTGGCCTCCTCTAAGACCACGACCAGCAGCAGCTTCATGATGACCACGCCCATTACCATGATCATTTCCACGTCTGGGACCGGGAGGTCTCATGGCATGGGGAGCAGGAGCATGGTTTCTTCTAGCTTGTGCATTGGAGGCAGCACCTTCCCCATCAGTTACATTTTGTTCTTCACCATGGGCACTTGCATCTTCTCGGTTCTGACGAAGCTCTCGCATAATATCAGCAACAATACCAGTCCTCATGGCTGCCATGTTCTGAGTGAGTTGCTCCTCAACATTACCCATAAGTTGCTGCAAATCTCTCGACAACTTGTCTTGCTTCTCTTCAATTGGGTCAAGGCTGTTTCTGAACTCTCGGCGTAGATGATCACGTAATGCGTTGAAGTGAAACCATGTGACGGGCTGATTGAGATGCCCATTTCCTTCAACATCATACTTGTTTTCTTCACCTGCCATGGTTAATTCTCCAAAAGCCCTATAGTACTAGAAGCATATATGTGGATAACAACTCGAGCTCACCTCACTTACCAACCGAAGCTCATGTAACTTCCAAGTGAGAGTAGAATCATGGTCAACTGTGGTGTCGGTGGTTGGTATACAAAGAGTGATAATCAAGCGAATACAAGTCTAGGGTTGCACATGCGGGGCTGTTTGGTGGAGTTTGGGTGGGGTATATATGTAGCAAAAGATGCACTAATCTGCAATCTAGATATTGTTGAACCAAGTAATCATCCACACAAGATTCTAATGCATTTAGTTGCTGAATAAGATATATGTGAGGTACATGCAACTCCCGCCAAGGAATCAGATTTGCTACAAGTAAGGATTGAAGACTTTGCACATTTGACACGTTTCAGCTCACAACACAAACAGGGATTTCTCAAGATACAAGTGAAGAACGGTCCCAAGTTTTCTCTCTTTTGCTTCTTGCACACACTTTCTTTCTTTGGGCAGATCTCTTTTTTGCCTCTTTTCTTCTTCTTTTTGGTCTTTTTTTGACAAACTTTCAACAAGGGACTTGGATCTGAACACACACTTTGGGGGAATCACGAAAATCACAATAGATGAAGTCAACCAACAAGAACATGCAGCTGAAACTTTGGCAGCAAACACACACGAACTGATCTGATTTTACTAGGTGGAAAACACGATGGGAATCAGATCTAACAAGGATGAATGGAGAGCACACAGTGTGGGCTTTTCAAAATGCACAAAAACACTCAAAACGGACTCCGGATGACAAAGATATGAATGATTTGGTGGAGGATGCAGATCTGAAATCTGTGCACGAAAATGAACACAAACACACAAGATTGGATGGGGGGAAACTCAGCAACTAAAAACAAAGATCTAGTGGACAAGAACTTGATAAAACTCACCAAATAACAGATTAAAGGCTGCAAAGGGCTAGGTAAAGGGTTTTTTTTGTGGGGCTATTTTCTGGAATTTTGGGATGAATAAGAATACAAACTAAACTAGGGGTACAAGATCCTACCGTGTCAACCGAAGCTCTGATACCAAGATGATACGGGGTTGCCCAATCTTCACGGAGGATCTGCTCTATGTTGCGAATCAACGCCACCTGAAGGGTACGAAGGAAACCCTCGATCCCAACCAACAACGATGTCGGGTAAAGGATAACTAGTGCAACCTGATGAGACCGAAGCTAACTATTGCAAATGCAACAACCAGCGACAAGTATTCGCCCAACCACACTCTTAGTTCCAATCCACGCAACCACGCACGAAGTTGGAAGCACGAACTGGTCACCGCCTCAACGACTGCTATTGTAAAATCACAAAGTGAGTTTACCCTCTCACAAGGCAAGATTACAAGAGCTAAGGAGGAAGTGAACTCTCAAACAATATTCTGGTTGCACTTAGCTAACCTATGCTGAAATCAAATTGCCAAAGAGTTGTGGCTGAAGTGGGGGAAGGGGTATTTATACTAGGAACAACCCTCCTAGTTTAGGTGTGAAACCAGGCCAAAAGAGGGGTTCAAATTCATGCTAACCAGCTCGTCAAGGGAGCAAAATCATGGAGCCTCGCGCAGCAATTAATGCCCTGGACAGCTTGCATTGGAACTCTCATATTCTTTGACTCAGGACTCCAGATGATGCACCGTTTGATTTTCCTGAAAGTAGACTTCATATGCTCTCCATTTTGTACTCCCACACATGCTGGATGCTCATATATTTGCATTGTATGATTCAGCAAGTTCTGGGACGAATTCTGGAACTGCACATGCAACAATAGAGTGTTGAGATGGCTTGATATTCTTCCTTGCGGTGTAACTAGTCGTCCTTGTCACCAAATCAAGGCCTGCTTCAGAGTTGAAACTTGTTCTCTTGAAACTTGTTGTATGGGCTCCAAAACTTGTTTCTTCATGTGCTGAATGTTGTTGGTTGTCCTTAACATTGTACCTAAGTAAAATCAGCACACGAGATTTAGGCAGTATAAAGTTCTCATGGTCATTTGAATTATGATAAGCTAGGAGCGCGTTCACCTCATGTGCTATTTGTTTGGCACGGCTCCTTGTCATGGGATCCAAATAGATCTTCTTTGTAGAAGCTTCACTTGATGGCTGAGATTTATCATCAGGAGAAGATGAAAAACGAGGTGAACCTGGGATGTCCTCATAAGCTACGCTCATCCATATCGGATCTACTCCACGAGAGAGACCGCGGCCTCTACAGAGAAGATCCCTTTGAATTCAAGCCCCCTTTCTAAGGAAAGATCCCCCGTGGATTCAAGACCTCCTCACGGAGAAGACCGGTTACCTCTTGTATCGTCCATTGTTGACTTTGGATCTTGTATCTTCCTTTGTGTTCATGGATTTAGCGCATGTGTGATCATATTAGTTGGTTTCTCGTGTTCCTCTCGTGTCTTTCCCCTCGTTTCCATCCTCGTGTTTTTCGTGTTCATCGCGGGATCCGCTCCTATCGTGAAAGATCGGGCCACTAGGGTTCTACCCTACATCAGTGTCTATAACGTATGGTGAGCATTTATGGCACGACAATCGGAACACCTGCGAAAACTATCATCTTTCTTAGGCATAAGATTAACCGGAATGACACATCGACTTAAGCTCTCCCATACATACCCATTTTCCATGATATGTTGGACTTGTCGTCGGATCTCTTTGGTCTCCCCGGGGTTGACGCGGTATGGTGCCTGATGAGGACATCAATACCATTGTTACACCCACAGCCCCTGCTGCTATACATACTGGACCAATTACTAGAGCTCGCGCACGCCAATTGAATTATCAGGTACTTTCGTTTCTTGGTAACGATTCTAATGATCATGAGAATATGATGCTGCCTAAATTGGATACATTTGTTTTGCTTACAAATGAAGGGCCTAGCTTGGACAAGAAAGATGAACCTTGGAGCAAGTTCAAGCATGGAGATGATGGCATGCACAACGGGATCAAGAACGGAGTTACAAGTGATGATTTCAGGACTTTGAAGCCACCATAAGGAGTGCATGAAGCCTTGGACGAAATATACAAGATGCCACTTCATAAACTTCGTCCGGAGGCTATTTTAGGTGCTGCATCACCTTATTATTGGGCGAGGCCCATGTATTTTCGAAATACTTAAGTATAGGTTGTTTTTAGAGTCTGTATGTGTGGGGAAACAAGAGTTAGGGTTGGTTTCGGACCCCTCCTCCAAGGGCCACAAAATCCCCCCCTCTTCCTCCATATATACATCCCTTAGGGTATAGTTTAGACTTTGGGTTTTGTTTAGATTAAAAGTTCGCCATAGCTGCAACTTCGCGTACCTCGTTTGTGTTCAACGACCACACCAAGGCGTCACACAACCCCACCTTTATCAACAAAGCTTTCATCTTATATTCGCAATATCCAGATTGCAATATCAGTTTCTTGCTTGTTCTTTGTTTGCTCGCAGGAAACAGACCCTCGTGGTCAGGTTGATCGTGCTCCGGCGTGGTCAATAACCCTCGGAAGTTGGTTTAGCGATTGCTAAGGCACGACGTCTCGCACGTTCGTAGTCGGATCGTCAAGGTCGACTCCCACAGAAAATGATAGCCACCATCTCATAGAAACATCGATACACTTTCGCCTCTATCAAGTGGTATCAGATTTCTAGGTTGCTCGGTGAGATTTTACAGTTTTTCATAGTTTAGATCGAGTATGTTCTTCATACCTATAATCCACGAAAAAGCCAAAAAAATTAGGGTTAGTTCATCCTATCCGAACCAATCTGAGCCTTTGCATAATCTTTTCTGTATTTGCTGTGTTGAATTTGTGGTTGCATCGTCGTGTCTGATTGCTGGTCTTAGTGTCTAGTCCTTTAGAGTTTCAAGTTCTGTTCACAAGTAGTCACGCCGCCGCCGCATCATCATCATCACCGCTGCCATATACCACCATCGTCATCACTGTTGCCATATACCACATCATCATCACCGCTGCCATATACCACCATCATCATCACCGCTGCCATATACCACATATCCACAGCTATCACGATAATCCGAGTCCACCTCCATCACCGATTCACCACCAGTCTGAGTTCCACTGTCCTACATATATCCGTCACCAGTCTGAGTTTCCACCAGATTCATCTCCGCCACCAGTCCAAGTCTGAGTCTAGTATTTGTTGCTTTGTTTTCGAGTTCCAGATCACGCGATACTCTGAGTCGTGACAGAGTAGGACTCCCCAACTTTTGAGCCATCCACAGAAGAAAAATAGTTCCAAACTCAGGAAAAAAAACTAAGTCTGGAAAATTCTGGCTAGGCAGCTTTTAGACCATTTGTAGACTTTTTCGAAAAAAATTGTTCCGGAGCAAAAACAAAAAGAGGAAAAAAAGTGCAAAAAAAAGTGAAAAAAGAAAAAAAATCAGAGCGTGCTCCTCCCTTGTTTACGTGCAGCGCCGAGATTTTGTTAGTGTTCTAGGCTCGCGTCTCTAGCACAGTCTAGCCTAGGACCAGCACAGTACCGTCGTTGAGCGTTTAGTCAACTTTGCATCTATGAATTGATTATTGCTGACCCTTTTTGCTACCATATTATAAGCCTTCCTAGCTCCACATACATCTACATCGTGCGTTTGACTCTCCCCGGTAATCGCTGTATCCAAGCTTTGTGAGTTTTGACTACGACAGTTGCTGATCACCGCCTGCTGCTGGGTAAGAACTAGTAAGAATTTGAGATTTTCTTGACGGATTTGTGACACTCCACCACCGCCATTTTCTAGTAGTCTGTAGGATCATATTCTTGTGTGTTTCTATTTCTGCTAACCATGGCAGGATCACAACCCGACGCGATTAACTGGGAGAACATGACGAACAAAGAGTTACATGATAAGTTTCAACAAATGATGAGTGGACAGGTGGAAGATGTGCTAAACAGATTTGAAGAGGCCATGGAGAAGATAGATGACATTGAGAAGGCGTTCGAAACAAAGCTCGATAACAAGTTTAATGAATTGCTCGCGCGTCTTCCACCGCCCGCTGCACCTGTCGCACCTCTACAACAACAACAACATCGTCTTCCAAATCAAGTGGGACGAGCACAACATGTTCCCATTGAGCCTGGTCAAATTTCTAGTGCTGCTGTACCTACTATTGGTGCTTCTGTGGCTCCTCCTTCTACTGTAGAGGTGGAGGACCATTACGAGGATGAGGTTGATCAAAATAAGAACTACATGCAACCACCAGCACCACCACCACTAGGTCGTCCTCATGCATATCATCGCAACGGTAGGGCTGCACCACCACCTGAGGTACATGACCATCTTCCTAAACTAAAATTGAATATTCCATCATTTGAGGGTAGATATGTTCCTGAGGTATATCTTACTTGGGAGTTAGAAACTAAACAACGATTTACATGTTTACAATATCCTGAGGAGAGACGTGTTCCTGCTGCTGTTTGTGCTTTCACTAGCTTTGCATGTGTTTGGTGGTCCAAACATTGTAGATTATATCCTATTCGAGCTACTTGGGCTGCTTTGAAAACTGCTATGCGTACTCGTTGGGTTCCACCATATTATCAACGTGAATTACTTCAAAAATTGCAGCGTTTAAGACAAGGAAAAATATCTGTAGAAGAATATTATCAGGAATTACAAACTGGCATGATTAGATGTGGTATTGTTGAGGAGAATGAAGCTATGCTTGCACGTTTTCTGGGTGGATTAAATAGAGAGATTCAGACCATTCTAGACTATAAGGAGTATACTAATATCACTCGTTTATTCCATCTTGCTTGTAAAGCTGAACGTGAAGTGCAGGATCGACAAGCATTGGCGCGATCTAACTTTTCTGCAGGCCGACCTTCATCATGGACACCGCGTGCATCTTCTACTTCAACTGCACCAGCATGTTTTCTGGGTGGATTAAATAGAGAGATTCAGACCATTCTAGAGTATAAGGAGTATACTAATATCACTCGTTTATTCCATCTTGCTTGTAAAGATGAACGTGAAGTGCAGGATCAACAGGCATTGGCGTGAACTAACTTTTCTGCAGGTCGATCTTCATCATGGACACCACGTGCATCCTCTATTTCCACTGCAGCAGCACCTCCATCAGGTGCCACCTCCAGCCATGATACAAGAAAGCAAGCACAACCACTACTATCTGCCAAGAGCACACCTGCTGGGCCTGCACAGAGTTCTTCTTCTTTGATGGCATCAACAGGGCACACAAGTGATTTTATTTGTCGTCGTTGTAAGGGAAGAGGACATTTTGCGAGAGAATGCCAATCTCAGCATGTGATGATTGCTACTGAGGATGGTGGGTATGAGTTCGCTAGTGACTATGATGAGGAGAATTTGGCTCTTATTACACATGAAGAACATGGTGGAGAGGATTCTGATCATGAGATGCAATACATGGCTGCTGAAGATGCTGACAGGTATGAATGTTTAGTTGCTCAACGTGTTTTGAGTGTGCAGGTTACACAAGCTGAGAAAAATTAGAGTCATAATTTGTTCCATACAAAGGGAGTTGTGAAGGAACGTTCTGTTCGCGTCATCATAGATGGAGGGAGCTATAATAACTTGGCTAGCATGGAGATGGTGGAGAAGCTATCTCTCACCACAAGACCACATCCACATCCTTACTACATCCAATGGTTCAACAACAGCGGCAAGGTTAAGGAAACACGTACTGTTCGTGTGCATTTTAGTATCTCTACATATGCTGATTATGTTGATTGTGATGTGGTACCTATGCAAGCATGTTCCTTATTACTTGGTAGACCATGGCAATTTGATAAAAATTCTATACACCATGGTAGAAACAATCAGTATACTCTTGTTCATAAGGATAAAAATATTACTTTGCTTCCTATGACTCCTGAATCCATTTTGAAAGATGATGTTAATAGAGCTAATAAAGCAAAACAGGAGAAAAATAAGAGTGACAAGCAGATTGTGGCAAAAGAATTTGAGCAACAAATGAAACCTAATAATAAACCATCTAGTGTTGCTTCTGAAATTAGATTGAAAAATGCATGTTTACTTGCCACAAAATCTGATGTTGATGGGCTAGATTTCAACAAATCTGTTTGCTATGCTTTTGTGTGCAAAGAGGCATTATTTTCATTCGAGGACGTGCCTTCCTCTTTGCCTCCTGCTGTCACTAACATTTTGCAGGAGTTCGCTGACGTCTTTCCACAAGACGTGCCACCGGGATTACCACCTATTCGAGGGATTGAGCATCAAATTGACTTAATTCCCGGTGCATCATTACCCAACCGTGCACCATACCGTACCAATCCAGAGGAGACAAAGGAGATTATTTGTCAAGTACAAGAACTGCTCAACAAAGGTTATATACGCGAATCCCTTAGTTCTTGTGTTGTTCCTATCATTTTAGTGCCGAAAAAGGATGGTGCGTCGCGTATGTGCGTTGATTGTAGAGGCATTAATAATATTACTATTCATTATCGTCATCCTATTCCTAGGCTAGATTATATGCTTGATGAATTGAGTGGCTCTACAATATTCTCCAAAGTTGATTTGCGTAGTGGATACCATCAAATTCGTATGAAATTGGGAGATGAATGGAAAACAACATTTAAAACTAAGTTTGGATTATATGAGTGGTTAGTCATGCCTTTTGGGTTAACTAATGCACCTAGTACTTTCATGAGATTAATGAATGAAGTTTTACGTGCTTTCATTGGATGATTTGTGGTAGTTTACTTTGATGACATATTGATTTATGGCAAATCTTCAGAGGAACATTTGGAGCATTTACGTGCTGTTTTTATTGCTCTACGTGATGCACGTTTGTTTGGTAACCTTCGAAAGTGCACCTTTTGATGTAGGGTAGAACCCTAGTGGCCCGATCTTTCACGAAAGGAGCGAATCCCGCGATGAACACGAAGAACACGAGGAGGGAAACGAGGGGAAAATCACGAGGGGAACACAAGAGAACACTCAAACCAACAAGGATGATCACACATGTTCTAGATCCTCGAAACACAAAGAGAGATACAAGATCCAAAGTCAACAACGGATGATACAAGAGGTAACGGTCTTCTCCGTGAGGAGGTCTTGAGGGGGCCGCCCAAGAGGGGGTCTTGATGATCTTCTCCGTAAGGAGGTCTTGAATCCAAGGTGGATCTTCTCCGTAGAGGCCACGGTCTGTCTCGTGGAGTACATCCGATATGGATGAGCAAAGCCCTATCTCTCAAATGAGCTATCACAACGCTAACCCTAAAACATAGGTGGAGGGGGAGTATATATAGTCTAAGGGGCGAAGGGGTACATGGGCCATGGCCCAGATGCGCTGCACGCAGGCAGGGGGCCGGATGTTCGGGCGCTGGGGCTGGATGTCCGGGCTGGCAGGGTCCAACCTTGTTGCTCTCTGGAATGGCGGGGTCCGAATTTCCAGGCTGGAGGCCGGATGTCCGGGGGCTCGGGACCCGCCGGGTGTCCGGGTTGGTCGCCGGATGTCCGGGCCCTATAGACTTGGCCGCTGGCTCCTTGCTGCTGGTGGTCCAGGGGCCGGATGTCCGGGTCCTGGAAGCTGTCTCCGTCTTCTTCCGTCGTCGCTTCCATGCTTCCCTCGCGGATGGTGTAGTTATTCCTTGGCGCTTGCACTCCTCCTCGTTGTCCGTAGTGTTCCGACAATACCTATCATGCACACGAGACGGGTGTCAAGTAGTATACCATCCTCGAAGGGGTCAAGTGAGCACGTGTAAAGGAGATGATTCACCTTTATGTATGTGAAGTAGATGTCGCACGTGTCACTTGCCAAACGGACTCTTGACATGGTGATGTCCATAGGATGCTCCGCATCATCTCCCCTCCTTTGGGAAAGATCCGACCTCGGATCGAAATCCAAATCACCATGGGAAAGAGATGGCATCACCGTGTAGGAGTGGTCGATCACCAAGTTCTCGTCATCTTGAAGCTCGAAATGGTCACTCTCCAATGTCGCACCATCTTGGGATTCCTTCAAAAGTAGCAAGGACAACAAACACTTGGAAAAACAAATGTCGTTAGCGTTAGTGCAAAACCAAGCATTCAAGAGGTGATTCACCAAACAAGTGTCGTCATCAAGCAAAGCATATGGTGTGACAAAGGATTGTGACATGGCATGTAAGCATATCAATCGAGCACAAGCAAAGAAATCATGGGGGCAAGTATGCAATTATGAGATAGAGATGCAAATATGTTTGACAAGTGAACAAGCATCTACCTAAAGATTATAGCAATCATGCACAAAGAACTCGACAAATGGGCGGTGGTAGGCATAAGAAACATTCACAACACCAAACAAAATGAAGTGTCTAAACACATGGTTCAAGTGCAAGACAATCCAAGCATAATGTGCATCGGGTGTAGTGAATATTGTGTGGCACTCAACACAATGGAAAGAGCAATTGTTCATCATGTGTGAGGCAATCAAGGCAAGCATGTAGCAATCAATGGGACATGGCATATGTGAAGTGATGACATTGTTGCACCCAAATATATGAGAGGAGCAAGTAGTCCAAGAATTGGATGCAACACACAAGGCATATATATCATGATGCATGGAATTGTGAAAATGACAAGTGGAAGCAAGATCTCTATCATGTGCGCAAGCAAGGGGTCCAAGATGACACATAAGTAGCATGGTGCAAGCAACACAAGTAGTATGATCCACAATATGCATGCTCCTTGTTTGAGGGTTCTCAAAAGAGAAGGATATCACCTTGAAAGCATGTTCTTGTGCGTCCTTCACAATGCCGAAGTACAAGCAAGTGCGATGTAGAATCGTCGTGGTAGAATGTGGTTCGCTCTCAAGAGCTCAGATTGTCAACTCACGTGACGTGGAAGTTGACACAAAGTCCAAGTATCCTAAACATGCACACAACAAAAGAAAGAACATATGTGCGTGGTAGATAAACACATCATCCATCAAGATGGTTCTCTTCTCTTGCACATAACCATTTGCGTGAAGAATATGATGCAACAATGGCAATATTCATGGCACTAGGTATATGGTGCAAAGAGGTAAGACAAGCATGCTTCATAAGGAATATGTCAAAATCTCCAAATATATGTGAGAATGCTATGGGGGCAAACTCATTATCAAGACTAAAGGCATAATTGCACTCAATACATGGCAAATCATCTAGCATGAGAGAGGCAACATATGGAGAGATATGACAAGAAGTAATAACAATCAGGTGCAAAGCATGTAAATGGTTGTCACCAACTGCATGAAGTGAGCAAGTATGAATCATTGGTGATGCAACATAAGCAAGCATAGTAATCAAGTCGTGCAAGCTATTAGTGCGAAGATGCAACATACAAGAGGAAATCATGGCAATCATGTCAAGTTGGCAAATAATAGGCATAGGTAATGCACATGACATATCGCAAGCACAAACACAAAGCAAGATCATAGTATCATCATAGGGATGGGGCACAAAGCAAACATGGTAATAACAAGCAATATGTCCACCAAGCTTGCAAATACACGTACAAGTATGAGAATCAATCAGCATGTGTAATGCAAAGCATGGGTCATGAATGCATGGCAAAGGCATAGTAATGAACATGTCATGCAAAGTGAACATGGCAAGATGGGCAAAGGATATATAATGGACAATAACCCATAGCCAAGTGAGGGTCATGTAGAAGAAATGCGCGAAGTCTTTGCACGAAGAGAGCGGTGGGAAAGACAATCCATGGGATCCCAAGTCATCGTTGCTCTCTAGAGCTCATTTTGTCAACTCGTGGGATTGCGAGGTTGACAAGAATTCATGGGTACCTTCATAGAGGCAAAGGTGTCCCGATGTTTCGATGAGATAGATATCGTTTTCTGTGGGAGTCGACTTTGACGATCCGACTACGAACGTGCGAAGACGTCGCACCTTAGCAATCGCTAAACCACCTTCCGAGGGTTATTGACCATGCCGGAGCACGATCAACCTGACCACGAGGGTCTATTTCCTGCGATCAAACAAAGAACAAGCAAGAAACTGAGATTGCAATCTTGATATTGCGAATAAAATAGGAAAGCTTTATTAATGAAGGTGGGGTTCTGTGACGTCTTGCTCTGGTCGTTGAACACAAAGGAAGGACGCGAAGTTGCAGCTATGGCAAACTTTTAGTCTAAACAAAACCCAAAGTCTAAACGATGCCCTAAGGGCTGTATATATGGAGGAGAGAGGGGGAATTTCGTGGCCCTTGGTGAAGGGGTCCGAAACCAACCCTAACTCTTGTTTCCCCACACATACGGACTCTAAAAACAGCCTATACTTAAGTACTTCGAAAATACATGGGCCTGGCCCAATAATAAGGTGACGCAGCACCTAGAATAGCCTCTGGATGAAATTTATGAAATGACATCTTGTATATTTTGTCCCATGCTTCATGCACTCATTATGGTGGCTTCAGAGTCCTGGAATCATCACTTGTAACTCTATTCTTGTTCTCCTTGTGCATGCCATCATCTCCATGCTTGAACTTGCTCCAAGGTTCATCTTTCTTGTCCAAGCTAGGTGATAGAGGCAAAGGTGTCCCGTCTTTCGATGAGATGATGGATATCGCTTTGGTGGCAGTCGACTTTGACGATCCGACTACGAACATGCGAGGACGTCGCGCCTTAGCAATCGCTAAACCAACTCCGAGAGGTTATTGACCACGCCGGAGCACGATCAACCTAACCACGAGGGTCTGTTTCCTACGAGCAAACGAAGAACAAGCAAGAAACTGAGATTGCAATCTGGATATTGCGAATATAAGATGAAAGCTTTATTGATCAAGGTGGGGTTCTGTGACGCCTTTGTCTGGTCGTTGAACACAAACGAAGTACGCGAAGTTGCAGCTATGGCGAACTTTTAATCTAAACAAAACCCAAAGTCTAAACGATGCCCTAAGGGCTGTATATATGGAGGAAGAGGGGGGGGGGTTTCGTGACCCTTGGCGGAGGGGTCCGAAATCAACCCTATCTCTTGTTTCCCCACACATACGGACTCTAAAAATAGCCTATACTTATGTATTTCGAAATTACATGGGCCTGACCCAATAATAAGGTGACGCAGCACCTATAATAGCCTCGAGACGAAATTTATGAAGTGGCATCTTGTATATTTCGTCCAAGGCTTCATGCACCCATTATGGTGGCTTGAAAGTCCTGAAATCATCACTTGTAACTCCGTTCTTGTTCCCCTTGCGCATGCCATCATCTCCATGCTTGTTCTTAATCCAATGTTCATCCTTCTCCAAGCTAGGCCCTTCATTTGTAAGCAAAACAAATGTATCCAATTTAGGCAGCATCATATTCTCATGAACATTAGAATCATTACCAAGAAACGAAAGTACCTGGTAATTTAGTTGGCGTGCGCGAGCTCTAGTAATTGGTCCAGTATTTATAGCAGCAGGGGCTGTGGGTGTAACAATTGTATTGATGTCCTCATCATCCTCCCCTTCTTGAAATAAAGTCGTCCTCGACGGAAGTTCATCTTCCTCACCCAAATAAGGCTTCAAATCTGCAATGTTAAAAGTGGGACTAACCCCAAAATCTGCAGGCAGCTCAAGTTTATATGCATTATCATTTATTTTCTCTAACACCTTAAAGGGACCATCAGCACGTGGCATTAACTTTGATTTGCGCAAATCCGGAAATCTATCCTTACGCAAATGTAACCAAACAAGATCTCCTGGTGCAAACACAACATGTTTTCTACCCTTATCTCCAGCAAGTTTATATTTGGCATTCATACGCTCAATGTTTTCCTTAGTTAACTCATGCATTTTTAAAATCAATTCAGCACGTTGTTTAGCATCAAAATTAACCTTCTCCGAAGATGGAAGAGGCAACAAATCAATAGGTGCACGAGGTAGGAAACCATACACAACTTCAAAAGGGCACATGTTAGTAGTAGAATGCAATGAACGATTATAAGCAAATTCAATATGAGGCAAGCATTCCTCCCACATTTTCTTATTATTCTTCAAAACAGCCCTAAGCATAGTAGACAACGTTCTATTGACTACTTCAGTTTGTCCATCAGTTTGGGGGTGACAAGTAGTACTAAAAATCAGTTTAGTCCCCAACTTAGCCCATAAACATCTCCAAAAGTGGCTAAGAAATTTAGTATCACGATCTGAAACAATAGTATTTGGCACACCATGCAAGCGAATAATTTCACGAAAGAACAAATCAGCAACATTAACAGCATCATCGCTTTTATGACATGGTATAAAGTGTGCCATTTTCGAGAATCTATCCATGACAACAAATATGCTATCCCTCCCCTTCTTTGTTCGAGGTAAACCTAAAACAAAGTCCATAGATATATCCTCCCAGGGAACACTAGGTACAGGCAAAGGCATATATAAACCATGAGGATTGAGTCGTGACTTAGCTTTTTGACATGTAGTGCAGCGAGCAATAAAACGCTCAACATCCCATCTCATCTTTGGCCAAAAGAAATGTGTAGCAAGTACGTCCTCCGTCTTCTTCACGCCAAAGTGTCCCATTAATCCTCCTCCATGCGCCTCCTGCAACAACAAAAGACGAACGGAGCTAGCTGGAATGCATAGCTTGTTAGCACGAAACACAAATCCATCGTTAACGACGAACTTGTTCCACATTCTTCCTTCTTTACAAATCTGCATTACATCTTTAAAATCAGCATCATGCACATATTGATCTTTGATGGTCTCCAAACCAAATATTTTGAAGTCAAGTTGTGAAAGCATAGTATAGCGGCGAGACAATGCATCAGCAATAACATTTTCTTTTCCCTTCTTGTGTTTAATGACATAAGGAAAAGTCTCAATGAATTCAACCCATTTAGCATGTCTACGATTCAGTTTAGCTTGACTTTTAATATGTTTCAAAGATTCATGATCAGAATGTATAACAAATTCTTTGGGCCATAAATAATGTTGCCATGTTTCTAAAGTCCGAACAAGAGCATATAATTCTTTATCATAAGTAGAATAATTCAGACTAGGCCCACTCAATTTTTCAGAAAAGTATGCAACAGGTTTGCCATCTTGTAATAACACACCGCCTAATCCAATTCCACTAGCATCACATTCAAGCTCAAAAGTCTTATTAAAATCAGGAAGTTGGAGTAAAGGAGCATGTGTCAACTTATCTTTCAATACCGAGAAGGCTTCTTCCTGTGCGGTACCGAAAGAAAAGGCACATCTTTCTTTGTAAGCTCATTGAGAGGTGCAGCAATGGTGCTGAAATCTCTCACAAAACGCCCATAGAATCCAGCGAGGCCAAGAAAACTCCTCACTTGTGTGACCGTTTTGGGCTGCGGCCAAATCTCAATAGCTTCAATCTTGGCTTTATCAACTTCAATTCCCTGTGGAGTAACAACATAGCCAAGAAAAGATACTCGGTCGGTGCAAAAGGTGCACTTCCCATGATAAGGACATAAATACAATTGTTACACCCACAGCCCCTGCTGCTATACATACTGGACCAATTACTAGAGCTCGTGCACGCCAACTAAATTACCAGGTACTTTCGTTTCTTGGTAATGATTCTAATGTTCATGAGAATATGATGCTGCCTAAATTGGATACATTTGTTTTGCTTACAAATGAAGGGCCTAGCTTGGAGAAGGATGAACATTGGAGCAAGAACAAGCATGGAGATGATGGCATGCGCAAGGGGAACAAGAACGGAGTTACAAGTGATGATTTCAGGACTTCGAAGCCACCATAATGGGTGCATGAAGCCTTGGACGAAATATACAAGATGCCACTTCATAAATTTCGTCCCGAGGCTATTTTAGGTGCTGCGTCACCTTATTATTGGGCCAGGCCCATGTAATTTCGAAATACATAAGTATAGGCTATTTTTAGAGTCCGTATGTGTGGGGAAACAAGAGATAGGGTTGATTTCGGACCCCTCCACCAAGGGCCACGAAATTCCCCCCTCTTCCTCCATATATACAGCCCTTAGGGCATCGTTTAGACTTTGGGTTTTGTTTAGATTAAAAGTTCGCCATAGCTGCAACTTCGCGTACTTCGTTTGTGTTCAACGACCAGACAAAGGCGTCACAGAACCCCACCTTGATCAATAAAGCTTTCATCTTATATTCGCAATATCCAGATTGCAATCTCAGTTTCTTGCTTGTTCTTCATTTGCTTGCAGGAAACAGACCCTCGTGGTCAGGTTGATCGTGCTCCGGCGTGGTCAATAACCTCTCGGAGTTGGTTTAGCGATTGCTAAGCCGCGACGTCCTCGCACGTTCGTAGTCAGATCGTCAAAGTCGACTGCCACCAAAGCGATATCCATCATCTCATTGAAAGACGGGACACCATTGCCTCTATCAAGTGGTATCAGATTTCCAGGTTGCTCGGTGAGATTCTACAGTTTTTCGTAGTTTAGATCGAGTCTGTTCTTCATACCTACAGTCCATGAAAAAGCCAAAAAAAATTAGGGTTAGTTCATCATATCCGAACCAATCTGAGCCTTTGCATAATCTTTTTACGGTTTTACTTTGTTGAATTTGCGGTTGCATCGTCGTGTCTAGTTGCTGGTCTTAGCGTTAGTCTTTTAGAGTTTCGAGTTCTGGTCATAAGTTGTCACGCCGCCACCGCACCATCATCATCGCTTCTGTCACCTACCACCACTGCTCCCAATCTGTATCCATATACCACCACCGATCCATATCCATATATTACCACCGCTGCCATATACCACCACTGCTGCCATATACCACCACCATATATCCACCACCAATCCGAGTTCCTAGCATATTAGGTGTGTTTTCGAGATCCATCTAGATTCCGATTCGTGTTTCCTTGCCGGAGTAGGTTTCGGAAAAAAAAGTTTTCGAAAATTTTCGAACACGCATTTTCTCGGAGTCCGGAAACCACCCTCCGTTTAGGCCAAAAGAATTTCGAAAACGCATTTTTCGAAAAAATTTCCGGCTATCCTATTTTTAGGTGTTTCTGAGTGTTTTGAGACAGGTGCCATTATAGGAAGTTTTTTTGACCCGTTTCCAGTTTTTGGGTCCGGCCAGTCGTGATAGAGGCAAAGGTGTCTCGTCTTTCGATGAGATGATGGATATCGCTTTGGTGGCAGTCGACTTTGACGATCCGACTATGAACGTGCGAGGACGTCGCGCCTTAGCAATCGCTAAACCAACTCCGAGAGGTTATTGACCACGCCGGAGCACGATCAACCTGACCACGAGGGTCTGTTTCCTGCAAGCAAACGAAGAACAAGCAAGAAACTGAGATTGCAATCTGGATATTGCGAATATAAGATGAAAGCTTTATTGATCAAGGTGGGCTTCTGTGACGCCTTTGTCTGGTCGTTGAACACAAACGAAGTACGCGAAGTTGCAGCTATGGTGAACTTTTAATCTAAACAAAACCCAAAGTCTAAACGATGCCCTAAGGGCTGTATATATGGAGGAAGAGGGGGGAATTTCGTGGACCTTGGTGGAGGGGTCCGAAATCAACCCTATCTCTTGTTTCCCCACACATACGGACTCTAAAAATAGCCTATACTTATGTATTTCGAAATTACATGGGCCTGGCCCAATAATAAGGTGACGCAGCACCTAAAATAGCATCGGGACGAAATTTATGAAGTGGCATCTTGTATATTTCGTCCAAGGCTTTATGCACCCATTATGGTGGCTTCAAAGTCCTGAAATCATCACTTGTAACTCCGTTCTTGTTCCCCTTGCGCATGCCATCATCTCCATGCTTGTTCTTGCTCCAATGTTCATCCTTCTCCAAGCTAGGCCCTTCATTTGTAAGCAAAACAAATGTATCCAATTTAGGCAGCATCATATTCTCATGAACATTAGAATCATTACCAAGAAACAAAAGTACCTGGTAATTTAGTTGGCGTGCACGAGCTCTAGTAATTGGTCCAGTATGTATAGCAGCAGGGGCTGTGGGTGTAACAATTGTATTGATGTCCTCATCATCCTCCCCTTCTTGAAATGAAGTCGTCCTCGACGGAAGTTCATCTTCCTCACCCAAATAAGGCTTCAAATATGCAATGTTAAAAGTGGGACTAACCCCAAAATCTTCAGGCAGCTCAAGTTTATATGCATTATCATTTATTTTCTCTAACACCTTAAAGGGACCATCAGCACGTGGCATTAACTTTGATTTGCGCAAATCAGGAAATCTATCCTTACGCAAATGTAACCAAACAAGATCTCCAGGTGCAAACACAACATGTTTTCTACCCTTATCTCCAGCAAGTTTATATTTAGCATTCATACGCTCAATGTTTTCCTTAGTTAACTCATGCATTTTTAAAATAAATTCAGCATGTTGTTTAGCATCAAAATTAACGTTCTCCGAAGATGGAAGAGCCAACAAATCAATAGGTGCATGAGGTAGGAAACCATACACAACTTCAAAAGGGCACATCTTAGTAGTAGAATGCAATGATCGATTATAAGCAAATTCAATATGAGGCAAGCATTCCTCCCACATTTTCTTATTATTCTTCAAAACAGCTCTAAGCATAGTAGACAACGTTCTATTGACTACTTCAGTTTGTCCATCAGTTTGGGGGTGACAAGTAGTACTAAAAAGCAGTTTAGTCCCCAACTTAGCCCATAAACATCTCCAAAAGTGGCTAAGAAATTTAGTATCACGATCTGAAACAATAGTATTTGGCACACCATGCAAGCGAATAATTTCACGAAAGAACAAATCAGCAACACTAACAGCATCATCACTTTTATGACATGGTATAAAGTGTGCCATTTTCGAGAATCTATCCACGACAACAAATATGCTATCCCTCCCCTTCTTTGTTCGAGGTAAACCTAAAACAAAGTCCATAGATATATCCTCCCAAGGAACACTAGGTACAGGCAAAGGCATATATAAACCATGAGGATTGAGTCGTGACTTAGCTTTTTGACATGTAGTGCAGCGAGCAATAAAACGCTCAACATCCCGTCTCATCTTTGGCCAAAAGAAATGTGTAGCAAGTACGTCCTCCGTCTTCTTCACGCCAAAGTGTCCCATTAATCCTCCTCCATGCGCCTCCTGCAACAACAAAAGACGAACGGAGCTAGCTGGAATGCATAGCTTGTTAGCATGAAACACAAATCCATCGTTAACGACGAACTTGTTCCACATTCTTCCTTCTTTACAATTTTGCATTACATCTTTAAAATCAGCATCATGCACATATTGATCTTTGATGGTCTCCAAACCAAATATTTTGAAGTCAAGTTGTGAAAGCATAGTATAGCGGCGAGACAATGCATCAGCAATAACATTTTCTTTTCCCTTCTTGTGTTTAATGACATAAGGAAAAGTCTCAATGAATTCAACCCATTTAGCATGTCTACGATTCAGTTTAGCTTGACTTTTAATATGTTTCAAAGATTCATGATCAGAATGTATAACAAATTCTTTGGGCCATAAATAATGTTGCCATGTTTCTAAAGTCCGAACAAGAGCATATAATTCTTTATCATAAGTAGAATAATTCAGACTAGGCCCACTCAATTTTTCAGAAAAGTATGCAACAGGTTTGCCATCTTGTAATAACACACCGCCTAATCCAATTCCACTAGCATCACATTCAAGCTCAAAAGTCTTATTAAAATCAGGAAGTTGGAGTAAAGGAGCATGTGTCAACTTATCTTTCAATACCGAGAAGGCTTCTTCCTGTGCGGTACCGAAAGAAAAGGCACATCTTTCTTTGTAAGCTCATTGAGAGGTGCAGCAATGGTGCTGAAATCTCTCACAAAACGCCCATAGAATCCAGCGAGGCCAAGAAAACTCCTCACTTGTGTGACCGTTTTGGGCTGCGGCCAAATCTCAATAGCTTCAATCTTGGCTTTATCAACTTCAATTCCCTGTGGAGTAACAACATAGCCAAGAAAAGATACTCGGTCGGTGCAAAAGGTGCACTTCCCATGATAAGGACATAAATACAATTGTTACACCCACAGCCCCTGCTGCTATACATACTGGACCAATTACTAGAGCTCGTGCACGCCAACTAAATTACCAGGTACTTTCGTTTCTTGGTAATGATTCTAATGTTCATGAGAATATGATGCTGCCTAAATTGGATACATTTGTTTTGCTTACAAATGAAGGGCCTAGCTTGGAGAAGGATGAACATTGGAGCAAGAACAAGCATGGAGATGATGGCATGCGCAAGGGGAACAAGAACGGAGTTACAAGTGATGATTTCAGGACTTCGAAGCCACCATAATGGGTGCATGAAGCCTTGGACGAAATATACAAGATGCCACTTCATAAATTTCGTCCCGAGGCTATTTTAGGTGCTGCGTCACCTTATTATTGGGCCAGGCCCATGTAATTTCGAAATACATAAGTATAGGCTATTTTTAGAGTCCGTATGTGTGGGGAAACAAGAGATAGGGTTGATTTCGGACCCCTCCACCAAGGGCCACGAAATTCCCCCCTCTTCCTCCATATATACAGCCCTTAGGGCATCGTTTAGACTTTGGGTTTTGTTTAGATTAAAAGTTCGCCATAGCTGCAACTTCGCGTACTTCGTTTGTGTTCAACGACTAGACAAAGGCGTCACAGAACCCCACCTTGATCAATAAAGCTTTCATCTTATATTCGCAATATCCAGATTGCAATCTTAGTTTCTTGCTTGTTCTTCGTTTGCTCGCAGGAAACAGACCCTCGTGGTCAGGTTGATCGTGCTCCGGCGTGGTCAATAACCTCTCGGAGTTGGTTTAGCGATTGCTAAGGCGTGACGTCCTCGCACGTTCGTAGTCGGATCGTCAAAGTCGACTTCCACCAAAGCGATATCCATCATCTCATCGAAAGACGGGACACCTTTGCCTCTATCAGATATATCCTCCCAAGGAACACTAGGTACAGGCAAAGGCATATATAAACCATGAGGATTGAGTCGTGACTTAGCTTTTTGACATGTAGTGCAGCGAGCAATAAAACGCTCAACATCCCGTCTCATCTTTGGCCAAAAGAAATGTGTAGCAAGTACGTCCTCCGTCTTCTTCACGCCAAAGTGTCCCATTAATCCTCCTCCATGCGCCTCCTGCAACAACAAAAGACGAACGGAGCTAGCTGGAATGCATAGCTTGTTAGCACGAAACACAAATCCATCGTTAACAACAAACTTGTTCCACATTCTTCCTTCTTTACAATTCTGCATTACATCTTTAAAATCAGCATCATGCACATATTGATCTTTGATGGTCTTCAAACCAAATATTTTGAAGTCAAGTTGTGAAAGCATAGTATAGCGACGAGACAATGCATCAGCAATAACATTTTCTTTTCCCTTCTTGTGTTTAATGACATAAGGGAAAGTCTCAATGAATTCAACCCATTTAGCATGTCTACGATTCAGTTTAGCTTGACTTTTAATATGTTTCAAAGATTCATGATCAGAATGTATAACAAATTCTTTGGGCCATAAATAATGTTGCCATGTTTCTGAAGTCCGAACAAGAGCATATAATTCTTTATCATAAGTAGAATAATTCAGACTAGGCCCACTCAATTTTTCAGAAAAGTATGCAACAGGTTTGCCATCTTGTAATAACACACCGCCTAATCCAATTCCACTAGCATCACATTCAAGCTCAAAAGTCTTATTAAAATCAGGAAGTTGGAGTAAAGGAGCATGTGTCAACTTATCTTTCAATACCGAGAAGGCTTCTTCCTGTGCGGTACCCCAAAGAAAAGGCACATCTTTCTTTGTAAGCTCATTGAGAGGTGCAGCAATGGTGCTGAAATCTCTCACAAAACGCCTATAGAATCCAGCGAGGCCAAGAAAACTCCTCACTTGTGTGACCGTTTTGGGCTGCGGCCAACTCTCAATAGCTTCAATCTTGGCTTTATCATCTTCAATTCCCTGTGGAGTAACAACATAGCCAAGAAAAGATACTCGGTCGGTGCAAAAGGTGCACTTCCCAAGGTTACCAAACAAACGTGCATCACGTAGAGCAATAAAAACAGCACGTAAATGTTCCAAATGTTCTTCCAAAGATCTGCTATAAATCAATATGTCATCAAAGTAAACTACCACAAATCGTCCAATGAAAGCACGTAAAACTTCGTTCATTAATCTCATGAAAGTACTAGGTGCATTAGTTAACCCAAAAGGCATGACTAACCACTCATATAATCCAAACTTAGTTTTAAATGCTGTTTTCCATTCATCTCCCAATTTCATACGAATTTGATGGTATCCACTACGCAAATCAACTTTGGAGAATATTGTAGAGCCACTCAATTCATCAAGCATATCATCGAGCCTAGGAATAGGATGACGATAACGAATAGCAATATTATTAATGCCTCTACAATCAACACACATACGTGATGTACCATCCTTTTTCGGCACTAGAATAATAGGAACAGCACAAGGACTAAGGGATTCGCGTATATAACCTTTGTCGAGAAGCTCTTGTACTTGACGCATAATCTCCTTCGTCTCCTCTAGATTGGTGCGGTATGGTGCACGGTTTGGCAGTGAAGCACCGGGAATTAAGTCAATCTGATGCTCAATCCCTCGAATAGGCGGTAATCCCGGTGGCACGTCTTGTGGAAAGACGTCAGCAAACTCCTGCAAAATGTTAGTGACAGCAGGAGGCAAAGAGGAAGGCACGTCCTCGAATGAAAATAATGCCTCTTTGCACACAAAAGCATAGCAAACAGATTTGCTAAAATCTAGCTCATCAATATCAGATTTGGTGGCAAATAAACATGCACTTTTCAATTTAATTTCAGAAGCAACACTAGATGGTTTATTATTAGGCTTCATTTGTTGCTCAAATTCTTTTGCCACAATCTGATTTTCACTCTTATTCTTGTCCTGTTTTGCTTTATTAGCTCTATTAATATCATCTTTCAAAATGGAATCAGGAGTCATAGGAAGCAAAGTAATATTTTTATCCTTATGAACAAGAGTATAGTGATTGTTTCTACCATGGTGTACAGAGTTTTTATCAAATTGCCATGGTCTACCAAGTAATAAGGAACATGCTTGCATAGGTACCACATCACAATCAACATAATCAGCATATGTAGAGATACTAAAATGCACACGAACAGTACGTGTTACCTTAACCTTGCCGCTGTTGTTGAACCATTGGATGTAGTAAGGATGTGGATGTGGTCTTGTGGTGAGAGAAAGCTTCTCCACCATCTCCATGCTAGCCAAGTTGTTGCAGCTCCCTCCGTCTATTATGACGCGCACAGAACGTTCCTTCACAACTCCCTTGGTATGGAACAAATTGTGCCTCTGATTTTGCTCAGCTTGTGTGACCTGCACACTCAAAACACGTTGATCAACTAAACATTCATACCTGTCAGCGTCTTCAGGAGCCATGTATTGCGTCTCATGATCAGAATCATCTCCACCATGTTCTTCACGTGTAATAAGAGCCAAAGTCTCCTCATCATAGTCACTAGCGGACTCATATCCACCATCCGCGGTAGCAATCATCACACGCGGAGATTTGCATTCTCTCGCACAATGACCTCCTCCCTTGCAATGACGACAAATAATATCACTTGTGTGCCCTATTGATGCCATGGAAGAAGAAGAACTCTGTGCAGGCCCAGCAGGTGCGCTCTTGGCAGATAATAGTGGTTGTGCCTGTTTTCTTGTATCACGACTGGGGGAGGCACCTGATTGAGGTGCTGGTGCAGTTGAAGTAGAAGATGCACGCGGTGTCCATGATGAAGGTCGGCCTGCAGAAAAGTTAGATCGCGCCAATGCTTGTCGATCCTGCACTTCACGTTCAGCTTTACAAGCAAGATGGAATAAACGAGTGATATTAGTATACTTCTTATAGTCTAGAATGGTCTAAATCTCTCTATTTAATCCACCCAGAAAACGTGCAAGCATAGCTTCATTCTCCTCAACAATACCACATCTAATCATGCCAGTTTGTAATTCCTGATAATATTCTTCTACAGAATTTTTCCCTTGTCTTAAACGCTGCAATTTTTGAAGCAATTCACGTTGATAATATGGTGGAACCCAACGAGTACGCATAGCAGTTTTCAAAGAAGCCCAAGTAGTTGGAATAGGATATAATCTACAATGTTCAGACCACCATACACATGCAAAACTAATGAAAGCACAAACAACAGCAGCAACTCGTCTCTCCTCAGGATATTGTAAACATGTAAATCGTTGTTCAGTTTCTAACTCCCATGTAAGATATATATCAGGAACATATCTACCCTCAAATGGTGGAATATTCAATTTCAGTTTAGGAATATGGACATCATCTCGTACCTGAGGTGGTGGTGCAGGCCTACCATTACGAATATATACCTGAGGTCGATTAGCTGGTGGTGGTGCAGGTGGCTGCACGTAGTGCTGATTTTGATCAACCTCATCCTCATAATCTCCCACATAATCATCCTCCTCCACATCAGCAGCAGGAGCCACAGAAGTATCAACAGCAGCACCAACAGTTTGGCCAAACGCAAGAGGAACACGGCTCGCTCGGCGAAGGTCTGTTTCGCGATGTGGAGGTAGTCGTTGTTGTTGTTGTTGGAGAGGTGCGTTAGGTGCAGCGGGTGGTGGTGGTGGAAGACGCACGAGCAATTCATTAAACTTGTTATCGAGCTTTGTTTTGAACGTCTTCTCCATGCCATCTATCTTCTCCATGGCCTCTTCAAATCTGTTTAGCACATCTTGCACCTGTCCACTCATCATTTGCTGAAATTTATCATGCAAATCCTTATTCGTCATGTTCTCCCAGTCAGTCTCGTCGGCTTGTGATCCTGGCATGGTTAGCAGCAATAGAAACACACAAGAATATGATCCTACAGACTACTAACAAGAGGTGGTGGTGGGTGTCACAAATCCGTCAAGCAAAACTCAAATTCTTACCAGTTCTTACCCAGCAGCAGGCGGTGATCGGCAACCGTTGTAGTCAAAACTCTCAAAGCTTGGATAGAGCGATTACCAGGGAGAGTCAAACGCACGACGTAGATGTATGTGGAGCTGGGAAGGCTTATAATATGGTAGCAAAAAGGGTCAGCAATAATCAATTCAGAGATGCAAAGTTGAATAAACGCTCAACGACGGTACTGTGCTGGTCCTAGGCTAGACTGTGCTAGAGACGCGAGCCTAGAACACCAACAAAATCACGGCGCGGCACGTAAACCAGGGAAAAGCACACTCTGGAATTTTTTTTTCGCTATTTTTTTTTGCGCTCTTTTTTTTTGCGCTGCTTCTTTTTTTTTGCGAAAAATCACTATAATGGCAAGTGTCTCAAAACTCTTCCTAGCTCAAACTGACAGGATGGGCACGAAATTTTTTCGACCAATTTTTTTTTTCGACTGCCCGGACCCAAAACTGGAAACGGGTCAAAAAAAACTTCCTATAATGGCACCTGTCTCAAAACACTCAGAAACACCTAAAAATAGGATAGCCAGAATTTTTTTCGAAAAATGCGGTTTTTCGAAAAATTTTGGGCCTAAACGGAGCGTGGTTTCCGGACTCTTTTTTTTTACGAAACCTACTCCGGCAAGGAAACACGAATCGGAATCAAGATGGATCTCGAAAACAAACCTAATATGACAAGAACTCGGATTGGTGGTGGATATATGGTGGTAGATGGCAGCAGTGGTAGTATATGACAGCGGTGGTGGTATATGGATACGGATTCGAAGCGGTGGCGGATAAGCGGTGGTGGTAGATGGCAGGGGCGATGATGATGGTGCGACGGCGGCGTGACAACTTATGACTAGAACTCGAAACTCTAAAAGACTAGACTCTAAGACCAGCAACTAGACACGACGATGCAACCGCAAATTCAACAAAGCAAAACCCTAAAAAGATTATGCAAAGGCTCAGATTGGTTCGGATATGATGAACTAACCCTAATTTTTTTTGTGGCTTTTTCGTGGACTGTAGGTATGAAGAACAGACTCGATCTAAACTACGAAAAACTGTAAAATCTCACCGAGCAACCTGGAAATCTGATACCACTTGATAGAGGCAAAGGTGTCCCGTATTTCGATGAGATGATGGATATCGCTTTGGTGGCAGTCGACTTTGACGATCCGACTACGAACGTGCGAGGACGTCGCGCCTTAGCAATCGCTAAACCAACTCCGAGAGGTTATTGACCACGCCGGAGCACGATCAACCTAACCACGAGGGTCTGTTTCCTGCAAGCAAACGAAGAACAAGCAAAAAACTGAGATTGCCATCTGGATATTGCGAATATAAGATGAAAGCTTTATTGATCAAGGTGGGGTTCTGTGACGCCTTTGTCTGGTCGTTGAACACAAACGAAGTACGCGAAGTTGCAGCTATGGCGAACTTTTAATCTAAACAAAACCCAAAGTCTAAACGATGCCCTAAGGGCTGTATATATAGAGGAAGAGGGGGGAATTTCGTGGACCTTGGTGGAGGGGTCCGAAATCAACCCTATCTCTTGTTTCCCCACACATACGGACTCTAAAAATAGCCTATACTTATGTATTTCGAAATTACATGGGCCTGGCCCAATAATAAGGTGACGCAGCACCTAAAATAGCCTCGGGACGAAATTTATGAAGTGGCATCTTGTATATTTCGTCCAAGGCTTCATGCACCCATTATGGTGGCTTCAAAGTCCTGAAATCATCACTTGTAACTCCGTTCTTGTTCCCCTTGCGCATGCCATCATCTCCATGCTTGTTCTTGCTCCAATGTTCATCCTTCTCCAAGCTAGGCCCTTCATTTGTAAGCAAAACAAATGTATCCAATTTAGGCATCATCATATTCTCATGAACATTAGAATCATTACCAAGAAACGAAAGTACCTGGTAATTTAGTTGGCGTGCACGAGCTCTAGTAATTGGTCCAGTATGTATAGCAGCAGGGCTGTGGGTGTAACAATTGTATTGATGTCCTCATCAAGTCGAAAAAACGAAAAAAAAATTGGTCGAAAAAATTTCGTGCCCATCCTGTCAGTTTGACCTAGGAAGAGTTTTGAGACACTCGCCATTATAGTGATTTTTCGCAAAAAAAAAGAGCGCAAAAAAAAGAGCGAAAAAAATAATAATTCCAGAGTGTGCTTTTCCCTTGTTTACGTGCAGCGCCGTGATTTTGTTAGTGTTCTAGGCTCGCGTCTCTAGCACGGTCTAGCCTAGGACCAGCACAGTACCGTCGTTGAGCGTTTATTCAACTTTGCATCCCTGAATTGATTTTTGCTGACCCCTTTTGCTACCATATTATAAGCCTTCCCAGTTCCACATACATCTACGTCGTGCGTTTGACTCTCCCTGGTAATCGCTCTATCCAAGCTTTGAGAGTTTTGACTACAACGATTGCCGATCACCACCTACTGCAGGGTAAGAACTGGTAAGAATTTGAGATTTGCTTGACGGGTTTCTGATACACCACCACCACTTCTTAGTAGTCTGTAGGATCATATTCTTGTGTGTTTCTATTTGCTGCTAACCATGGTAGGATCACAAGCCGATGAGACTGATTGGGAGAACCTGACGAACAAACAGCTACATGATAAATTTCAGCAAATGATGAGTGGACAGGTGCAAGATGTGCTAAACAGAGTTGACGAGGCCATGGAGAAGATAGATGGCATGGAGAAGACGTTCGAAACAAAGCTTGATAGCAAGTTTAATGAATTGCTCGCGCGTTTACCACCACCACCGCCGGCTGCACCTATCGCACCTCTGCAACACCAACAACAACGCATCCTTCCGAATCAGTATGGACGAGCGAAGCGTGTTCCTATTGAGGATGGCCAAACTTCTGGTGCTGCTGTTCCTGTTATTGATGCTTCTTTGGCTCCTGCTACTGCTGCTGTTGGTACCCAGGAGGATGACGAGTATGCGGGCGATAATGAGGATGAGGTTGATCAAAATCAGAACTACGTGCACCCACCAGCACCACCACCAGCAGGTCGACCTCAGGTATATATTCGTAATGGTAGGCCTGCACCACCACCTCAGGTACGACATGATGTCCATATTCCTAAACTGAAATTGAATATTCCACCATTTGAGGGTAGATATGTTCCTGATATATATCTTACTTGGGAGTTAGAAACTGAACAACGTTTTACATGTTTACAATATCCCGAGGAGACACGGGTTGCTGCTGCTGTTTGTGCTTTCACTAGTTTTGCATGTGTATGGTGGTCTGAACATTGTAGATTATATCCTATTCCAACTACTTGGGCTGCTTTGAAAACTGTTATGCGTACGCGTTGGGTTCCACCGTATTATCAACGTGAATTGCTTCAAAAATTGCAGCGTTTAAGACAAGGGAAAAATTCTATAGAAGAATATTATCAGGAATTACAAACTGGCATGATTAGATGTGGTATTGTTGAGGAGAATGAAGCTATGCTTGCACGTTTTCTGGGTGGATTAAATAGAGAGATTCAGACCATTCTAGACTATAAGGAGTATACTAATATCACTCGTTTATTCCATCTTGCTTGTAAAGCTGAACGTGAAGTGCAGGATCGACAAGCATTGGCGCGATCTAACTTTTCTGCAGGCCGACCTTCATCATGGACACCGCGTGCATCTTCTACTTCAACTGCACCAGCACCTCAATCAGGTGCCTCCTCCAGTCGTGATACAAGAAAACAGGCACAACCACTATTATCTGCCAAGAGCGCACCTGCTGGGCCTGCACAGAGTTCTTCTTCTTCCATGGCATCAACAGGGCACACAAGTGATATTATTTGTCGTCGTTGTAAGGGAGGAGGTCATTATGCGAGAGAATGCAAATCTCCGCGTGTGATGATTGCTACCGCGGATGGTGGATATGAGTCCGCTAGTGACTATGATGAGGAGACTTTGGCTCTTATTACACGTGAAGAACATGGTGGAGATGATTCTGATCATGAGACGCAATATATGGCTCCTGAAGACGCTGACAGGTATGAATGTTTAGTTGCTCAACGTGTTTTGAGTGTGCAGGTCACACAAGCTGATCAAAATCAGAGGCACAATTTGTTCCATACCAAGGGAGTTGTGAAGGAACGTTCTGTGCACGTCATAATAGACGGAGGGAGCTGCAACAACTTGGCTAGCATGGAGATGGTGGAGAAGCTTTCTCTCACCACAAGACCACATCCACATCCTTACTACATCCAATGGTTCAACAACAGCGGCAAGGTTAAGGTAACACGTACTGTTCGTGTGCATTTTAGTATCTCTACATATGCTGATTATGTTGATTGTGATGTGGTACCTATGCAAGCATGTTCCTTATTACTTGGTAGACCATGGCAATTTGATAAAAACTCTATACACCATGGTAGAAACAATCAATATACTCTTGTTCATAAGGATAAAAATATTACTTTGCTTCCTATGACTCCTGATTCCATTTTGAAAGATGATATTAATAGAGCTAATAAAGCAAAACAGGAGAAGAATAAGAGTGAAAATCAGATTGTGGCAAAAGAATTTGAGCAACAAATGAAGCCTAATAATAAACCATCTAGTGTTGCTTCTGAAATTAAATTGAAAAGTGCATGTTTATTTGCCACCAAATCTGATATTGATGAGCTAGATTTCAGCAAATCTGCTTGCTATGCTTTTGTGTGCAAAGAGGCATTATTTTCATTCGAGGACGTGCCTTCCTCTTTGCCTCCTGCTGTCACTAACATTTTGCAGGAGTTCGCTGACGTCTTTCCACAAGACGTGCCACCGGGATTACCGCCTATTCGAGGGATTGAGCATCAGATTGACTTAATTCCCGGTGCTTCACTGCCAAACCGTGCACCATACCGTACCAATCCAGAGGAGACGAAGGAGATTATGCGTCAAGTACAAGAGCTTCTCGACAAAGGTTATATACGCGAATCCCTTAGTCCTTGTGCTGTTCCTATTATTCTAGTGCCGAAAAAGAATGGTACATCACGTATGTGTGTTGATTGTAGAGGCATTAATAATATTACTATTCGTTATCGTCATCCTATTCCTAGGCTCGATGATATGCTTGATGAATTGAGTGGCTCTACAATATTCTCCAAAGTTGATTTGCGTAGTGGATACCATCAAATTCGTATGAAATTGGGAGATGAATGGAAAACAGCATTTAAAACTAAGTTTGGATTATATGAGTGGTTAGTCATGCCTTTTGGGTTAACTAATGCACCTAGTACTTTCATGACATTAATGAACAAAGTTTTACGTGCTTTCATTGGACGATTTGTGGTAGTTTACTTTGATGACATATTGATTTATAACAGATCTTTGGAAGAACATTTGGAACATTTACGTGCTGTTTTTATTGCTCTACGTGATGCACGTTTGTTTGGTAACCTTGGGAAGTGCACCTTTTGCACCGACCGAGTATCTTTTCTTGGCTATGTTGTTACTGCACAGGGAATTGAAGTTGATAAAGCCAAGATTGAAGCTATTGAGAGTTGGCCGCAACCCAAAACAGTCACACAAGTGAGGAGTTTTCTTGGCCTCGCTGGACTCTATAGGCGTTTTGTGAGAGATTTCAGCACAATTGCTGCACCTCTCAATGAGCTTACAAAGAAAGATGTGCCTTTTCTTTGGGGTACCGCACAGGAAGAAGCCTTCTCGGTATTGAAAGATAAGTTGACACATGCTCCTTTGCTCCAACTTCCCGATTTTAATAAGACTTTTGAGCTTGAATGTGATGCTAGTGGAATTGGATTAGGCGGTGTGTTATTACAAGATGGCAAACCTGTTGCATACTTTTCTGAAAAATTGAGTGGGCCTAGTCTGAATTATTCTACTTATGATAAAGAATTATATGCTCTTGTTCGGACTTTAGAAACATGGCAACATTATTTATGGCCCAAAGAATTTGTTATACATTCTGATCATGAATCTTTGAAACATATTAAAAGTCAAGCTAAACTGAATCGTAGACATGCTAAATGGGTTGAATTCATTGAGACTTTTCCTTATGTCATTAAACACAAGAAGGGAAAAGAAAATGTTATTGCTGATGCATTGTCTCGCCGCTATACTATGCTTTCACAACTTGACTTCAAAATATTTGGTTTGGAGACCATCAAAGATCAATATGTGCATGATGCTGATTTTAAAGATGTAATGCAGAATTGTAAAGAAGGAAGAATGTGGAACAAGTTCGTCGTTAACGATGGATTTGTGTTTCGTGTTAACAAGCTATGCATTCCAGCTAGCTCCGTTCGTCTTTTGTTTTTGCAGGAGGCGCATGGAGGAGGATTAATGGGACACTTTGGCGTGAAGAAGACGGAGGATGTACTTGCTACACATTTCTTTTGGCCAAAGATGAGACGGGATGTTGAGCGTTTTATTGCTCGCTGCACTACATGTCAAAAAGCTAAGTCACGACTCAATCCTCATGGTTTATATATGCCTTTGCCTGTACCTAGTGTTCCTTGGGAGGATATATCTATGGAATTTGTTTTAGGTTTACTTCGAACAAAGAAGGGGAGGGATAGCATATTTGTTCTCGTGGATAGATTCTCGAAAATGGCACACTTTATACCATGTCATAAAAGCGATGATGCTGTTAGTGTTGCTGATTTGTTCTTTCGTGAAATTATTCGCTTGCATGGTGTGCCAAATACTATTGTTTCAGATCGTGATACTAAATTTCTTAGCCACTTTTGGAGATGTTTATGGGCTAAGTTGGGGACTAAACTGCTTTTTAGTACTACTTGTCACCCCCAAACTAATGGACAAACTGAAGTAGTCAATAGAACGTTGTCTACTATGCTTAGGGCTGTTTTGAAGAATAATAAGAAAATGTGGGAGGAATGCTTGCCTCATATTGAATTTGCTTATAATCGTTCATTGCATTCTACTACTAAGATGTGCCCTTTTGAAGTTGTGTATGGTTTCCTACCTCGTGCACCTATTGATTTGTTGGCTCTTCCATCTTCGGAGAAGGTTAATTTTGATGCTAAACAACGTGCTGAATTGATTTTAAAAATGCATGAGTTAACTAAGGAAAACATTGAGCGTATGAATGCTAAGTATAAACTTGCTGGAGATAAGGGTAGAAAACATGTTGTGTTTGCACCTGGAGATCTTGTTTGGTTACATTTGCGTAAGGATAGATTTCCTGATTTGCGCAAATCAAAGTTAATGCCACGTGCTGATGGTCCCTTTAAGGTGTTAGAGAAAATAAATGATAATGCATATAAACTTGAGCTGCCTGCAGATTTTGGGGTTAGTCCCACTTTTAACATTGCAGATTTGAAGCCTTATTTGGGTGAGGAAGATGAACTTCCGTCGAGGACGACTTCATTTCAAGAAGGGGAGGATGATGAGGACATCAATACAATTGTTACACCCACAGCCCCTGCTGCTATACATACTGGACCAATTACTAGAGCTCGTGCACGCCAACTAAATTACCAGGTACTTTCGTTTCTTGGTAATGATTCTAATGTTCATGAGAATATGATGCTGACTAAATTGGATACATTTGTTTTGCTTACAAATGAAGGGCCTAGCTTGGAGAAGGATGAACATTGGAGCAAGAACAAGCATGGAGATGATGGCATGCGCAAGGGGAACAAGAACGGAGTTACAAGTGATGATTTCAGGACTTTGAAGCCACCATAATGGGTGCATGAAGCCTTGGACGAAATATACAAGATGCCACTTCATAAATTTCGTCCCGAGGCTATTTTAGGTGCTGCGTCACCTTATTATTGGGCCAGGCCCATGTAATTTCGAAATACATAAGTATAGGCTATTTTTAGAGTACGTATGTGTGGGGAAACAAGAGATAGGGTTGATTTCGGACCCCTCCACCAAGGGCCACGAAATTCCCCCCCTCTTCCTCCATATATACAGCCCTTAGGGCATCGTTTAGACTTCGGGTTTTGTTTAGATTAAAAGTTCGCCATAGCTGCAACTTCGCGTACTTCGTTTGTGTTCAACGACCAGACAAAGGCGTCATAGAACCCCACCTTGATCAATAAAGCTTTCATCTTATATTCGCAATATGATAGAGGCAAAGGTGTCCCGTCTTTCGATGAGATGATGGATTTCGCTTTGGTGGAAGTCGACTTTGACGATCCGACTACGAACGTGCGAGGACGTCGCGCCTTAGCAATCGCTAAACCAACTCCGAGAGGTTATTGACCACGCCGGAGCACGATCAACCTGACCACGAGGGTCTGTTTCCTGCGAGCAAATGAAGAACAAGCAAGAAACTGAGATTGCAATCTGGATATTGCGAATATAAGATGAAAGCTTTATTGATCAAGGTGGGGTTCTGTGACGCCTTTGTCTGGTCGTTGAACACAAACGAAGTACGCGAAGTTGCAGCTATGGCGAACTTTTAATCTAAACAAAACCCAAAGTCTAAACGATGCCCTAAGGGCTGTATATATGGAGGAAGAGGGGGGAATTTCGTGGCCCTTGGTGGAGGGGTCCGAAATCAACCCTATCTCTTGTTTCCCCACACATACGGACTCTAAAAATAGCCTATACTTATGTTTTTCGAAATTACATGGGCCTGGCCCAATAATAAGGTGACGCAGCACCTAAAATAGCCTCGGGACGAAATTTATGAAGTGGCATCTTGTATATTTCGTCCAAGGCTTCATGCACCCATTATGGTGGCTTCAAAGTCCTGAAATCATCACTTGTAACTCCGTTCTTGTTCCCCTTGCGCATCCCATCATCTCCATGCTTGTTCTTGCTCCAATGTTCATCCTTCTCCAAGCTAGGCCCTTCATTTGTAAGCAAAACAAATGTATCCAATTTAGGCAGCATCATATTCTCATGAACATTAGAATCATTACCAAGAAACGAAAGTACCTGGTAATTTAGTTGGCGTGCACGAGCTCTAGTAATTGGTCCAGTATGTATAGCAGCAGGGGCTGTGGGTGTAACAATTGTATTGATGTCCTCATCATCCTCCCCTTCTTGAAATGAAGTCGTCCTCGACGGAAGTTCATCTTCCTCACCCAAATAAAGCTTCAAATCTGCAATGTTAAAAGTGGGACTAACCCCAAAATCTGCAGGCAGCTCAAGTTTATATGCATTATCATTTATTTTCTCTAACACCTTAAAGGGACCATCAGCACGTGGCATTAACTTTGATTTGCGCAAATCAGGAAATCTATCCTTACGCAAATGTAACCAAACAAGATCTCCAGGTGCAAACACAACATGTTTTCTACCCTTATCTCCAGCAAGTTTATATTTAGCATTCATACGCTCAATGTTTTTGATGAGGACATCAATACAATTGTTACACCCACAGCCCCTGCTGCTATACATACTGGACCAATTACTAGAGCTCGTGCACGCCAACTAAATTACCAGGTACTTTCGTTTCTTGGTAATGATTCTAATGTTCATGAGAATATGATGCTGCCTAAATTGGATACATTTGTTTTGCTTACAAATGAAGGGCCTAGCTTGGAGAAGGATGAACATTGGAGCAAGAACAAGCATGGAGATGATGGCATGCGCAAGGGGAACAAGAACGGAGTTACAAGTGATGATTTCAGGACTTTGAAGCCACCATAATGTGTGCATGAAGCCTTGGACGAAATATACAAGATGCCACTTCATAAATTTCGTCCCGAGGCTATTTTAGGTGTTGCGTCACCTTATTATTGGGCCAGGCCCATGTAATTTCGAAATACATAAGTATAGGCTATTTTTAGAGTCCGTATGTGTGGGGAAACAAGAGATAGGGTTGATTTCGGACCCCTCCACCAAGGGCCACGAAATCCACCCCCTCTTCCTCCATATATACAGCCCTTAGGGCATCGTTTAGACCTTGGGTTTTGTTTAGATTAAAAGTTCGCCATAGCTGAAACTTCGCGTACTTCGTTTGTGTTCAACGACCAGACAAAGGCGTCACAGAACCCCACCTTGATCAATAAAGCTTTCATCTTATATTCGCAATATCCAGATTGCAATCTCAGTTTCTTGCTTGTTCCTCGTTTGCTCGCAGGAAACAGACCCTCGTGGTCAGGTTGATCGTGCTCCGGCGTGGTCAATAACCTCTCGGAGTTGGTTTAGCGATTGCTAAGGCGCGACGTCCTCGCACGTTCGTAGTCGGATCGTCAAAGTCGACTTCCACCAAAGCAAAATCCACCATCTCATCGAAAGACGGGACACCTTTGCCTCTATCATTTCCTACCTCGTGCACCTATTGATTTGTTGCCTCTTCCATCTTCGGAGAAGGTTAATTTTGATGCTAAACAACGTGCTGAATTGATTTTAAAAATGCATGAGTTAACTAAGGAAAACATTGAGCGCATGAATGCTAAATATAAACTTGCTGGAGATAAGGGTAGAAAACATGTTGTGTTTGCACCTGGAGATCTTGTTTGGTTACATTTGCGTAAGGATAGATTTCCTGATTTGCGCAAATCAAAGTTAATGCCACGTGCTGATGGTCCCTTTAAGGTGTTAGAGAAAATAAATGATAATGCATATAAACTTGAGCTGCCTGCAGATTTTGGGGTTAGTCCCACTTTTAACATTGCAGATTTGAAGCCTTATTTGGGTGAGGAAGATGAACTTCCGTCGAGGACGACTTCATTTCAAGAAGGGGAGGATGATGAGGACATCAATACAATTGTTACACCCACAGCCCCTGCTGCTATACATACTGGACCAATTACTAGAGCTCGTGCACGCTAACTAAATTACCAGGTACTTTCGTTTCTTGGTAATGATTCTAATGTTCATGAGAATATGATGCTGCCTAAATTGGATACATTTGTTTTGCTTACAAATGAAGGGCCTAGCTTGGAGAAGGATGAACATTGGAGCAAGAACAAGCATGGAGATGATGGCATGCGCAAGGGGAACAAGAACGGAGTTACAAGTGATGATTTCAGGACTTTGAAGCCGCCATAATGGGTGCATGAAGCCTTGGACGAAATATACAAGATGCCACTTCATAAATTTCGTCCCGAGGCTATTTTAGGTGCTGCGTCACCTTATTATTGGGCCAGGCCCATGTAATTTCGAAATACATAAGTATAGGCTATTTTTAGAGTCCGTATGTGTGGGGAAACAAGAGATAGGGTTGATTTCGGACCCCTCCACCAAGGGCCACGAAATTCCCCCCTCTTCCTCCATATATACAGCCCTTAGGGCATCATTTAAACTTTGGGTTTTTGTTTAGATTAAAAGTTTGCCATAGCTGCAACTTCGCGTACGTTTGTGTTCAACGACCAGACAAAGGCGTCACAGAACCCCACCTTGATCAATAAAGCTTTCATCTTATATTCGCAATATCCAGATTGCAATCTCAGTTTCTTGGTTGTTCTTCGTTTGCTTGCAGGAAACAAACCCTCGTGGTCAGGTTGATCGTGCTCCGGCGTGGTCAATAACCTCTCGGAGTTGGTTTAGCGATTGCTAAGGCACGATGTCCTCGCACGTTCGTAGTCGGATCGTCAAAGTCGACTGCCACCAAAGAGATATCCATCATCTCATCAAAAGACGGGACACCTTTGCCTCTATCATCCCAAGGTTACCAAACAAACGTGCATCACGTAGAGCAATAAAAACAGCACGTAAATGTTCCAAATGTTCTTCCAAAGATCTGCTATAAATCAATATGTCATCAAAGTAAACTACCACAAATCGTCCAATGAAAGCACGTAAAACTTCGTTCATTAATCTCATGAAAGTACTAGGTGCATTAGTTAACCCAAAAGGCATGACTAACCACTCATATAATCCAAACTTAGTTTTAAATGTTGTTTTCCATTCATCTCCCAATTTCATACGAATTTGATGGTATCCACTACGCAAATCAACTTTGGAGAATATTGTAGAGGCACTCAATTCATCAAGCATATCATCGAGCCTAGGAATAGGATGACGATAACGAATAGTAATATTATTAATGCCTCTACAATCAACACAGATACGTGATGTACCATCCTTTTTCGGCACTAGAATAATAGGAACAACACAAGGACTAAGGGATTCGCGTATATAACCTTTGTCGAGAAGCTCTTGTACTTGACGCATAATCTCCTTCGTCTCCTCTGGATTGGTACGGTATGGTGCACGGTTTGGCAGTGAAGCACCGGGAATTAAGTCAATCTGATGCTCAATCCCTCGAATAGGCGGTAATCCCGGTGGCACGTCTTGTGGAAAGACGTCAGCGAACTCCTGCAAAATGTTAGTGACAACAGGAGGCAAAGAGGAAGGCACGTCCTCGAATGAAAATAATGCATCTTTGCACACAAAAGCATAGCAAACAGATTTGCTGAAATCTAGCTCATCAATATCAGATTTGGTGGCAAATAAACATGCACTTTTAAATTTAATTTCAGAAGCAACACTAGATGGTTTATTATTAGGCTTCATTTGTTGCTCAAATTCTTTTGCCACAATCTGATTTTCACTCTTATTCTTCTCCTGTTTTGCTTTATTTGCTCTATTAATATCATCTTTCAAAATGGAATCACGAGTCATAGGAAGCAAAGTAATATTTTTATCCTTATGAACAAGAGTATAGTGATTGTTTCTACCATGGTGTACAGAGTTTTTTATCAAATTGCCATGGTCTACCAAGTAATAAGGAACATGCTTGCATAGGTACCACATCACAATCAACATAATCAGCATATGTAGAGATACTAAAATGCACACGAACAGTACGTGTTACCTTCACCTTGCCGCTGTTGTTGAACCATTCGATGTAGTAAGGATGTGGATGTGGTCTTGTGGTGAGAGAAAGCTTCTCCACCATCTCCATGCTAGCCAAGTTGTTGCAGCTCCCTCCGTCTATTATGACGCGCACAGAACGTTCCTTCACAACTCCCTTGGTATGGAACAAATTGTGCCTCTGATTTTGCTCAGCTTGTGTGACCTGCACACTCAAAACACGTTGAGCAACTAAACATTCATACCTGTCAGCGTCTTCAGGAGCCATGTATTGCGTCTCATGATCAGAATCATCTCCACCATGTTCTTCACGTGTAATAAGAGCCAAAGTCTCCTCATCATAGTCACTAGCGGACTCATATTCACCATCCGCGGTAGCAATCATCACACGCGGAGATTTGCATTCTCTCGCATAATGACCTCCTCCCTTACAACGACGACAAATAATATCACTTGTGTGCCCTGTTGATGCCATGGAAGAAGCAGAACTCTGTGCAGGCCCAGCAGGTGCGCTCTTGGCAGATAATGGTGGTTGTGCCTGTTTTCTTGTATCACGACTGGAGGAGACACCTGATTGAGGTGCTGGTGCAGTTGAAGTAGAAGATGCACGCGGTGTCCATGATGAAGGTCGGCCTGCAGAAAAGTTAGTTCGCGCCAATGCTTGTCGATCCTGCACTTCACGTTCAGCTTTATAAGCAAGATGGAATAAACGAGTGATATTAGTATACTCCTTATAGTCTAGAATGGTCTGAATCTCTCTATTTAATCGACCCAGAAAACGTGCAAGCATAGCTTCATTCTCCTCAACAATACCACATCTAATCATGCCAGTTTGTAATTCCTGATAATATTCTTCTACAGAATTTTTTCCTTGTCTTAAGCGCTGTAATTTCTGAAGCAATTCACGTTGATAATATGGTGGAACCCAACGAGTATGCATAGCAGTTTTCAAAGCAGCCTAAGTAGTTGGAATAGGATATAATCTACAATGTTCAGACCACCATACACATGCAAAACTAGTGAAAGCACAAATAGCAGCGGCAACCCGTCTCTCCTTGAGATATTGTAAACATGTAAATCGTTGTTCAGTTTCTAACTCCCAAGTAAGATATATATCAGGAACATATCTACCCTCGAAAGGTGGAATATTCAATTTCAGTTTAGGAAGATGGTCATGATCTCGTACCTGAGGGAAAGCCCTACCATTGTGATTATTTGCATGTGGACGACCTGGTGGTTGTGGTGCAGGTGGTGGCACGTAGTTCTGATTTTGAGCAACCTCATCCTCATAATCTCCCACATAATCATCCTCCTCCGCATCAGCAGCAGGAGCCACAGAAGTATCAACAGCAGCACCAACAGTTTGGCCAAACACAAGAGGAACACGGCTCGCTCGGCGGAGATCTGTTTCGCGACGTGGAGGTAGTCGTTGTTGTTGTTGTTGGAGAGGTGCATTAGGTGCAGCGGGTGGTGGTGGTGGAAGACGCGTGAGCAATTCATTAAACTTGTTATCGAGCTTTGTTTCGAACGTCTTCTCCATGCCATCTATCTTCTCCATGGCCTCTTCAAATCTGTTTAGCACATCTTGCACCTGTTCACTCATCATTTGCTGAAATTTATCATGCAAATCCTTATTCGTCATGTTCTCCCAGTCAGTCTCGTCAGCTTGTGATCCTGGCATGGTTAGCAGCAATAGAAACACACAAGAATATGATCCTACAGACTACTAACAAAAGGTGGTGGTGGGTGTCACAAATCCGTTAAGCAAATCTCAAATTCTTAGCAGTTCTTACCCAGCAGCAGGCGGTGATCGGCAACCGTTGTAGTCAAAAACTCTCAAAGCTTGGATAGAGCGATTACCAGGGAGAGTCAAACGCACGACGTAGATGTATGTGGAGCTGGGAAGGCTTATAATATGGTAGCAAAAAGGGTCAGCAATAATCAATTCAGAGATGCAAAGTTGAATAAATGCTCAACGACGGTACTGTGCTGGTCCTAGGCTAGACTGTGCTAGAGACGCGAGCCTAGAACACCAACAAAATCACGGCGCGGCACGTAAACAAGGGAAAAGCACACTCTGGATTTTTTTTCGCTCTTTTTTTTGCGCTGCTTTTTTTTGCGAAAAATCACAATAATGGCGAGTGTCTCAAAACTCTTCCTAATATAAATCCTAATATGACAAACCTAATATGACAAGAACTCGGATTGGTGGTGGATATATGGTAGTAGATGGCAGCGGTGGTGGTATATGACAGCGGTGGTGGTATATGGATACGGATTCGAAGCAGTGGCGGATAAGCGGCGGTGGTAGATGGCAGGGGCGATGATGATGGTGCGGCGGCGGCGTGACAACTCATGACCAGAACTCGAAACTCTAAAAGACTAGACTCTAAGACCAGCAACTAGACACGACGATGCAACCGCAAATTCAACAAAGCAAAACCCTAAAAAGATTATGCAAAGGCTCAGATTGGTTCGGATATGATGAACTAACCCTAATTTTTTTGTGTGGCTTTTTCGTGGGCTGTAGGTATGAAGAACATACTCGATCTAAACTACGAAAAACTGTAAAATCTCACCGAGCAACCTGGAAATCTGATACCACTTGATAGAGGCAAAGGTGTCCCGTCTTTCGATGAGATGATGGATATCGCTTTGGTGGAAGTCGACTTTGACGATCCGACTACGAACGTGCGAGGACGTCGCGCCTTAGCAATCGCTAAACCAACTCCGAGAGGTTATTGACCACGTCGGAGCACGATCAACCTAACCATGAGGGTCTGTTTCCTGCGAGCAAACGAAGAACAAGCAAGAAACTGAGATTGCAATCTGGATATTGCGAATATAAGATGAAAGCTTTATTGATCAAGGTGGGGTTCTGTGACGCCTTTGTCTGGTCGTTGAACACAAACGAAGTACGCGAAGTTGCAGCTATGGCGAACTTTTAATCTAAACAAAACCCAAAGTCTAAACGGTGCCCTAAGGGCTGTATATATGGAGGAAGAGAGGGGGAATTTCGTGGCCCTTGGTGGAGGGGTCCGAAATCAACCCTATCTCTTGTTTCCCCACACATACGGACTCTAAAAATAGCCTATACTTATGTATTTCGAAATTACATGGGCCTGGCCCAATAATAAGGTGACGCAGCACCTATAATAGCCTCGGGACGAAATTTATGAAGTGGCATCTTGTATATTTCGTCCAAGGCTTTATGCACCCATTATGGTGGCTTCATAGTCCTGAAATCATCACTTGTAACTCCGTTCTTGTTCCCCTTGCGCATGCCATCATCTCCATGCTTGTTCATAATCCAATGTTCATCCTTCTCCAAGCTAGGCCCTTCATTTGTAAGCAAAACAAATGTATCCAATTTAGGCAGCATCATATTCTCATGAACATTAGAATTATTACCAAGAAACGAAAGTACATGGTAATTTAGTTGGCGTGCGCGAGCTCTAGTAATTGGTCCAGTATTTATAGCAGCAGGGGTTGTGGGTGTAATAATTGTATTGATGTCCTCATCACTAGGCCCTTCATTTGTAAGCAAAACAAATGTATCCAATTTAGGCAGCATCATATTCTCATGAACATTAGAATCGTTATCAAGAAACGAAAATACCTGATAATTCAATTGGCGTGCGTGAGCTCTAGTAATTGGTCCAGTATGTATAGTAGCAGGGGCTGTGGGTGTAACAATGGTATTGATGTCCTCATCATCCTCCCCTTCTTGAAATGAAGTCGTCCTCGACGAAAGTTCATCGTTCTCACCAAATAAGGCTTCAAATCTGCAATGTTAAAAGTGGGACTAACCCCAAAATCTGCAGGCAGCTCAAGTTCATATGCATTAGCATTTATTTTCTCTAACACCTTAAAAGGACCATCAACACATGGAATTAGCTTTGATTTGCGCAAATTAGGAAATCTATCCTTACGCAAATGTAACCAAACAAGATCTCCAGGTGCAAACACAACATGTTTTCTACCCTTATCTCCAGCAAGTTTATATTTAGCATTCATACGCTCAATGTTTTCCTTAGTTAACTCATGCATTTTTAAAATCAATTCAGCACGTTGTTTAGCATCAAAAATAACCTTCTTCGAAGATGGAAGAGGCAACAAATCAATAGGTGCACGAGGTAGGAAACCATACACAATTTCAAAAGGGCACATCTTAGTAGTAGAATGCAAACAACGATTATAAGCAAATTCAATATGAGGCAAGCATTCTTCCCACATTTTCTTGTTATTCTTCAAAACAACCCTAAGCATAGTAGACAATGTTCTATTGACTACTTCAGTTTGTCTATCAGTTTGGGGGTGACAAGTAGTACTAAAAAGCAGTTTAGTCCCCAACTTAGCCCATAAACATCTCCAAAAGTGGCTAAGAAATTTAGTATGACAATCTGAAACAATATTATTTGGCACACCATGCAAGCGAATAATTTGACGAAAGAACAAATCAGCAACATTAACAGCATCATCGCTTTTATGACATGGTATAAAGTGTGCCATTTTTGAGAACCTATCCACGACAACACCCTTCTTTGTTTGAGGTAAACCTAAAACAAAGTCCATAGATATATCTTCCCAAGGAACACTAGGTACAGGCAAAGGCATATATAAACCATGAGGATTGAGTCGTGACTTAGCTTTTTGACATGTAGTGTAGCGAGCAACAAAACGCTCAACATCCCATCTCATCTTTGGCCAAAAGAAATGTGTAGCAAGTATATCCTCCGTCTTCTTGACGCCAAAGTGTCCCATTAATCCTCCTCCATGCGCCTCCTGCAACAACAAAAGACGAACGGAGCTAGCTGGAATGCATAGCTTGTGAGGACGAAACACAAATCCATCGTTAAGAACAAACTTGTTCCAAGTTCTCCCTTCCTTACAATTCTGCAATGCATCTTTAAATTTAGCATCATGCACATATTGATCTTTGATTGTCTCCAAATCAAATATTTTAAAGTCAAGTTGTGAAAGCATGGTATAATGACGAGACAATGCATCAGCAATAACATTTTCTTTACCCTTCTTGTGTTTAATGACATAAGGGAAAGTCTCAATGAATTCAACCCATTTAGCATGTCTACGGTTCAGTTTTGCTTGACTTTTTAATTTGTTTCAAAGATTCATGATCAGAATGTATAACAAATTCCTTTGGCCATAAATAATGTTGCCATGTTTCTAAGGTCCAAACAAGAGCATATAATTCTTTATCATAAGTAGAATAGTTCAGACTAGGCCCACTCAATTTTTTAGAAAAGTATGCAACATGTTTGCCATCTTGTAATAAGACACCTCCTAATCTAATTCCACTAGCATCACATTCTAGCTCAAAAGTCTTATTGAAATCAGGGAGTTGGAGTAAAGGAGCATGTGTCAACTTATCTTTCAATACCGTGAAGGATTCTTCCTGTGCGGTACCCCAAACAAAAGGCACATCCTTCTTTTTAAGCTCGTTGAGAGGTGCAGCAATGGTGCTGAAATATCTCACAAAATGCCTATAGAAACCAGCGAGGCCATGATAGAGGCGGGGTGTCCCGATCTTTCATGAGATGATAACTATCGATTTGGTGGAGTCTACTTTGACGATCCGACTACAAACGTGCACGATGTTGCGCCTTAGCAATCGCTAAACCAACTACGACAGGTTATTTACCACGCTGGAGCATGATCAACCTGACCATGAAGGTCTATTCCTGCAAGCAATCGAAGAACATGCAAGAATACGATTAAGCAACCTGACCATGAAGGTCTATTCATGAAAGTACTGGGTGCATTAGTTAACCCAAAAGGCATGACTAACCACTCATATAATCCAAACTTAGTTTTAAATGCTGTTTTCCATTCATCTCCCAATTTCATACGAATTTGATGGTATCCACTATGCAAATCAACTTTGGAGAATATTGTAGAGCCACTCAATTCATCAAGCATATCATCGAGCCTAGGAATAGGATGACAATAACGAATAGTAATATTATTAATGCCTCTACAATCAACACACATACGTGACGTACCATCCTTTTTCGGCACTAAAATAATAGGAACAACACAAGGACTAAGGGATTCACGTATATAACCTTTGTCGAGAAGCTCCTGTACTTGACGCATAATCTCCTTCGTCTCCTCTGGATTGGTACGGTATGGTGCACGGTTTGGCAGTGAAGCACCGGGAATTAAGTCAATCTGATGCTCAATCCCTCGAATAGGCGGTAATCCCGGTGGCACGTCTTGTGGAAAGACGTCGGCGAACTCCTGCAAAATGTTAGTGACAGCAGGAGGCAAAGAGGAAGGCATGTCCTCGAATGAAAATAATGCCTCTTTGCACACAAAAGCATAGCAAACAGATTTGCTGAAATTTAGCTCATCAATATCAGATTTGGTGGCAAATAAACATGCACTTTTCAATTTAATTTCAGAAGCAACACTAGATGGTTTATTATTAGGCTTCATTTGTTGCTCAAATTCTTTTGCCACAATCTGATTTTCACTCTTATTCTTCTCCTGTTTTGCTTTATTAGCTCTATTAATATCATCTTTCAAAATGGAATCAGGAGTCATAGGAAGCAAAGTCATATTTTTATCCTTATGAACAAGAGTATACTGATTGTTTCTACCATGATGTACAGAATTTTTATCAAATTGCCATGGTCTACCAAGTAATAAGGAACATGCTTGCATAGGTACCACATCACAATCAACATAATCAACATATGTAGAGATACTAAAATGCACACGAACAGTACGTGTTACCTTAACCTTGCCGCTGTTGTTGAACCATTGGATGTAGTAAGGATGTGGATGTGGTCTTGTGGTGAGAGAAAGCTTCTCCACCATCTCCATGCTAGCCAAGTTGTTGCAGCTCCCTCCGTCTATGCTGACGCGCACAGAACGTTCCTTCACAACTCCCTTGGTATGGAACAAATTGTGCCTCTGATTTTGCTCAGCTTGTGTGACCTGCACACTCAAAACACGTTGAGCAACTAAACATTCATACCTGTCAGCGTCTTCAGGAGCCATGTATTGCGTCTCATGATCAGAATCATCTCCACCATGTTCTTCACGTGTAATAAGAGCCAAAGTCTCCTCATCATAGTCACTAGCGGACTCATATCCACCATCCGCGGTAGCAATCATCACACGCTGAGATTTGCATTCTCTCGCATAATGACCTCCTCCCTTACAACGACGACAAATAATATCACTTGTATGCCCTGTTGATGTTATGGAAGAAGAAGAACGCTGTGCAGGCCCCGCAGGTGCGCTCTTGGCAGATAATGGTGGTTGTGCCGGCTTTCTTGAATCACGGCTGGAGGTGGCACCTGATGGAGGTGCTGCTGCAGTTGAAGTAGAAGATGCACGTGGTGTCCATGATGAAGGTCGGCCTGCAGAAAAGTTAGTTCGCGCCAATGCGTGTCGATCCTGCACTTCACGTTCAACTTTACAAGCAAGATGGAATAAACGAGTGATATTAGTATACTCCTTATAGTCTAGAATGGTCTGAATCTCTCTATTTAATCCACCCAGAAAACATGCAAGCATAGCTTCATTCTCCTCAACAATACCACATCTAATCATGCCAGTTTGTAATTCCTGATAATATTCTTCTACAGAATTTTTTCCTTGTCTTAAGCGCTAATTTTTTTGAAGCAATTCACGTTGATAATATGGTGGAACCCAACGAGTACGCATAACAGTTTTCGAAGCAACCCCAAGTAGTTGGAATAGGATACAATCTACAATGTTTAGACCACCAAACACATGCAAAGCTAGTGAAAACACAAACAGCAGCAAGAACACGTCTCTCCTCAGGATATTGTAAACATGTAAATCGTTGTTCAGTTTCTAACTCCCAAGTAAGATATATATCAGGAACAAATCTACCCTCGAAAGGTGGAATATTCAATTTCAGTTTAGGAAGATGGTCATGTACCTCAGGTGGTGGTGCAGCCCTACCGTTGCGATGATATGCATGAGGACGACCTGGTGGTGGTGGTGCTGGTGGTTGCACGTAGTTCTGATTTTGATCAACCTCATCCTCGGAATGGTCCTCCACCTCTGCAGTAGCAACATGAGCGACAGAAGCACCAAGAGTATGATGCGGAGCATCCTATGTACATCACCATGTCAAGAGTCCATTTGGCAAGTGACACGTGCGGCATCTACTTCACATACATAAAGGTGAATCATATCCTTTACACGTGCTCACTTGACCCCTTCGAGGATGGTATACTACTTGACACTTCTCCCGTGTGCATGCATAGGTATTGTCGGAATGCTGCGGACGACGTGGAGGAGTGCAAGCGCCAAGGAACACCTACAGCATCCGCGAGGGAAGCGTGGAAACAAAGACACAAGAAGAAGAGCTGACGAAGAAGCTCCAGCCACCGGATGACCGGTCGGGTCCGGACATCCAGCGCGTGAAGATCCACCGGACGACCGGTGTCCCTGCACCCGAGCCAAACGAGCGGACGTCCGACGCCACCGGACGACCGGTCCAGACTGGAAATCCGCTACACCAGCATCTGAGCCAGATCGAGCGGACGACCGGCCCCTACCGGACGTCCGGCCGCCCACGAGCCACCGGACGATCGGTCCCCAGCGGACGTCCGGTACCTGGCTGTGTCTAGTTGCGGGCTGAGGCCCATGTACCCCTTCACTTCACCCCCATTTGCACTAAGACTATAAATAGACCTCTCCCTCCTCCTTTCTAGGGTTAGCGTTGTGATAGCTGATTTGAGAGATAGAGCTACGCTCATCATTGGATCTACTCCTTGAGAGAGACCGCGGCCCCTCTTCGGAGAAGATCCACCTTGGATTCAAGACCCCTTTACGGGAAGATCCCCTTGTGGATTCAAGACCTCCTCACGGAGAAGAACCGACTACCCTTGTATCGTCCTTAGTTGTCCGTGGATCGTGTATCTTCTCTTATGTATTCGAGGATATAGCACATGTGTGATCTATTCGTGTTGGTTTGAGTGTTTTCTCTCGTTTTCCCCTTTGTGTTCTTCGTGTTCTTCACGGGATCCCGCTCCTTTCATGAAAGATCGGGCGATAGGGTTCCTACCCTACATCATCTTGGTATCATGAGCCACGTTGATCATGATTTTGGAGCCTCCCCCACCATTTTCTAGCCTTCTTTTGCTTGATTTTGTCCTAAATTCGAAAATCCCCACCAAAAATAGCCCCATTTTTTGTAATTTGTTGGTTTGATGATGTTTTGTTGATTTTGATCCATGGATTTGCTTGGTTTTGAGTGGATCTAGTATCTCCCCAAGTTTCCCCATCTTCCATCCATGAAATCTCATCAATTTTGACCCCCAAATCCCCAAATTCCGCGAAAAATCGCGTCCCGGATCTCGGATCTGGAGTTGACCCCGATACACCGGACGACCGTCACTTTACTGGACATCCGGAGCCGCAGGAACCACCGGACGTCCGACCTTACCGGACGACCGGAACCCCCTAACCCGAGCAGAATTAGCGGATTTCCGACCCGACCGGACGTCCGGCCACCGAACATCCGTTTTTTCTGGACGTCCGCTACCTGTAGATATCAACTTCGGCTGATTTTTGTTTCGGCCATAACTAATTCATCCAAACTCCGATTTTGACGCTCTTTAGCTCGTTGAAAAGCTCTTGACATCCCCCTTCCCACAAAAATACCACCAACATATTTTGACTCCATCAAAGTTTTAAAATGTTGGCATCTTTGCCTAGGGCTTCCACCACATCATCCGCTACACCACCATCAACTCCCCAACCTAACCAATTTTGGTCCCCATCGCATATGTGGTTGTTTGAGTTGTGATTTGAGTCTCATAAGGTGTCTAGGCTACTTAGGGACGGTTACTTCTTAATCAACCACCACCACCACTTCCGCATAACCTTGCCCACCATACACTTCCGCCACCTCAACTTAACCCAATTTTGTTTGTGTTGTGAGTTGTGTCTCCTAAGGTGTTTAGTCTACTTAGGGACCGTGCTTTCAACTCCGACACCATGTATAGTCCACCACCATAACCTCCACTTCCACATTCCCTAGTGCAACACCACCGCTTCCCGCTACCACCATTTTGACATTTGACATTTGAGATTTTGAGTTCGCGGTTTTTCCGTTTCCTAAGGTGTTTCGGCTACTTAGGGACGAGTCTCCATCATCTTGGTATCTCCATCAAGATCACCGCCACTCATCATCAACACGGACGGTAACCTCCATATCATCTTGGTATCGTGGTATCCCTCCATTGTATATTCCCTTGCCATTGCATTGATAACCCCTAGCCCATTTTGCGTCACTTGCCTATCGAGACTAGCCATTTGAGTATTGCCGGCAACATTACTTGTGCACATTAGTGATCTACACCATACATTGCATACATACCATATCATATTGGTATCATATCATCTCATGTGCCTCAAGTTTGTTCCCGCATATATACAATTGCTACCTTGGTTTGTGCATTTCGCAAAGTGGCCATACAAAAAAAGAAGAGAATAAGCTTTTAAGCAAAGAAAAAGAGTGAACAAAAAGCTTGTAAGCAAGTGCCATAGCATCATACCACATTGCATATAAGATCATCTTGGATCACCTTGTGAGAAACACCGGGAACCATACATACATAGCATACTTGGGAGAGAAAGTTATCCATTTTGCATCTTATAGGTTGTGCACAAGTGTCGTATCCGCCTATTGAGCAATCGTGCTAGCGTCTCTCTTGAGTTGTGCAACACGAGCGTTTTCCGTGGATTCCACATTTTGTGCTCATCCTTGGTTGCACGACCCCATTTATCTATCTGTGTGTGTGTGTTTCCGTGTGCCACATATTGCTATTGGTCTACTTGTTACACTTGCGAATTTGTGAATCTCTTTCAACATTATTGACTCTTGCTAACATTTTGCATTAAATTTTTGTGCCACTATCCTCACCGAGCTCCACCATAAGCCTTACTTGTGTAGGTGTGAGAAACCGACAAGAATTGGTACCAATTGTGCTATTTCCTTGTCCACATTGGTGTGATCATTGATCCACTTTCAACTTCAGTCAAGGTACATTTGGTATTCATTCTTCTCTTTCTCCACTCATATTGGCTCGAATCTTGTGATGGATAGGCAAGGCATTTCATCTCCGGTCTTCCACAACAACGACGGCGTGTACAACTACATCAACAACAAGCTTTCCACACAAAAGGAGGAGCAAGATGCAAGGATGGAGGAGATTCGGACCTTGTTGATCAATTGTTCTTCCCCTTCATCATCCTCAAGGCGGCGACGTTCAAGTCACAAGTCTTCGGAGCACAAAAATGATGCAAGCGCAATTCGTCCTCATCCACATCTCCATGGCGACCACCATCATGTTTGTGATCTACCTCGTCATGAAGGGCAAGTCACCTCCAAGCAACATGTGCACGACGACGACGAACGACATCTACATCGAGCTCAAGCACGACAACGACAACATCATCATGAAGATGCTCGAGATGCGCCTACCTACAAGTCACAACAAGCCCTACTTCACGCCAAGTCCAAACTTCATGACCACAAGAGAAGACCGCGAGACAAGCACCATGAAGATGGAGCTACGGCTACACCAACCACTTTGGCATCTTCGCCAAGCGACTTCAAGGCATCTTCGCCTTCGGATATATGGCATCTTCGCCAACAAGCACCTCAAGACTACGCTCAAGAGAAGCTCCCCAAGCTCAAGTCCGCGACTTCCACGAGCTACTACGACCTCGACATCGACCACACGATTCCTTTCTATGGGACTCAAGAACCCGAGGAGTATCTCAAGTGGGAGTGTTTGATGGACGACTACCTCAAGCTACATCAAGTCCCTCCCGAAGATCAAGTGAAGTGCGCCACAAGGAACTTCCACGACTACGCATCCAAATGGTGGCTTCACACACCTTCGGAGAGCTACGACATGAGTTGGCCCAAGACGAAGAGAGCTTTGCGGCGAGAGTTTGTGCCTCCAACCTACACGGAACAACTTCAACGCCAATTGGAGAACACCATCCAAGGATCCAAGTCCATCGACGAGTACTTCAAGGAGATGAAGATTGCCTTGCGACGAGCCGGCGTGGACGACTCCATTTCGATGAAGTTCCACTTCATGATGGGATTGCACAATGACATCTCCAAGACGGTCTTCCTCGAGAACTACAAGTCCCTCGACGACAACTACATTGGTGCTCTCAAGGCGGAACAAGAACTCATGAAGGCCAAGGCTTCTCGACCCCAAGCACACTTCTCTAAGACCAAGCTCCAAGAAGGCGAGCATGAGGATAGTACCACCAAGATGTCCAAGCCCGACGAGCTCCAAGATGATGCTCCCAAGTTCGACTTCACCACCATACCTCTTTGTGGCATTCATGTTGCCGAGTCCTCCATGACTCTTTTTCAAGACAGTGCGGCAACGAGTTCAACTACGGAGACCTTCAACGACCAAGCTTTGGAGGCGAGCGACACGGTGGCGAGCAAGGATGATGCTTCCATCTTAGGAGGCGAGAGTGATGATGTGCCATCTTCGGCATTCATCCACGGCGACAACAACGAGATGGTTGAGCATGGGATTTTCCCTTCGACCACGGCAACATCTGATGACTTGAGTGACTTGTGCCACCATATTGAGAGTGAGAGTGACTTCACCACTAGCCACATATATGTGTTGCCACAATTCCCATGTGAGGAGAGCCATAACCCCCACCACTTGAGTGAGATGAGTGACTCCACCATATGTGAGTTTGAGTGCACCTATTTTGAGGGAGTGAGTGAACCACCACATAGAGAGAGTGAGATAGTTGATAGGTCATGTGAGGCCACATTTAACACTAACGACTTGACCTCTACCTCTATTGTGTCTTCTCATTTGGTGCTAGGTCCCTTATATGATGATACGCCGCTTCTCGATGACTTCGTCCTACCTTTGGACAAGACGATGGCCATGGTGGAATATGATGCACCCCCACATGGTTCCATCAAGTTGATGATGATGACCACCATTCGGTCTTACCCACCTCACCTACACCACGTGAGTGGAATGAAAACGGTAACATAGGTGAAGGTGATGCTCTAGTCCCACTAGTGGACTATCATGACATTGATTGCTTGCATGATTTTGATCAACCTATTTCCATGCTTCATGCTAGTGTGACTTCCCCTTGCGATGATTTACCCATTTATGATGAGTATGATGATTGCCATGTGGATTCTATTAGTTGTGATGCCATGTTACATAGGATTTCTTGTGCTAATTCTCTCGGTCACATCATGTTTGCCAATCCGCTTGACTTGTCATATGCTATGCATGAGATCGACCACATGTCATATTTGCAATCTCTTCATAGTGACTATGCATATGCCATTAAAATTAACCCAATTTGCACATATGGCATATATGACAAGCCCATGGTTATTGGCATTTGTTTTTCTTGTGATGATATTGATATGCTCCCTCTGCATCCTTTATCTCATATGCCATGCCATGACCACCTAGCTTCGGATATGCATTGTTTTGGATGTTGTCCATTTTCTCAATATGATGTTTCCAATATTGCTCATGAGGAGACCCTCATAGTTTCCTCATACATTTTAGGAGATTTTGATCACTCCCATCCATTGCATGATCGTTATACTTGTATGCTCAATTTGCATCCACATCGTGTCATACACAATAACTATTCTTTCATGATGGATGACATGTTCTTATACCATGCATCAAATTTCTTTGAGCGATGCTTATCTTGTGCTAACTCTCACGTGCACATACACATCATGATGGATGATGTGTACATTTACCACACACACAATCTCTTTCGTTTGTGTCTCTTTTGTGTAGGTACCCACGAATTCTTGTCAACCTCGCAATCCCACGAGTTGACAAAACGAGCTCTAGAGAGCAATGATGACTTGGGATCCCATGGATTGACTTTCCCACCGCTCTCTTCACGCGAAGTCTTCGTGCATTTCTTCTACATGACCCTCACTTGGCTATGGGTTATTGTCCATTACATATTCTATGCCCATCTTTCCATGTTCACTTTGCATGCTATGCTCATTACTATGCTTTTGCCATGCATTCGTGAATCATGCTTTGCATTACACATGATGATAGATTCTCATACTTGTATGTGTATTTGCAAGCTTGGTGGAGATATTGCTTGTTATTTCCATGTTTGCTTTGTGCCCCATGCATATGTTGATACTTCCATTTTGCTTTGTGTTCGTGCTTGCGATATGTCATGTGCATTGTCTATGTCTATTATTTGCTCACATGACATGATTGCCATGATTTCCTCTAGTATGTTGCATCTTTGCACTACTAGCTTGCACGACTTGATTACTATGCTTGACTTCATTGCCTCACACATGATGAACAATTGCTCTTTCTATTGTGTCGAGTGCCACACGATATTCACTACACCCAATGCACATTATGATTGGATTGTCTTGCACTTGACACATGTGTTTAGACACTTCATTTTATTTGGTGTTGTGAATGATTCCTATGCCTACCATAGACCTTTCATTGAGCAATTTGTGAATGCTTGTCCCCATGATATCCTTGATTATGCTCAATTTATGTGCTTACATGCCATGTCACAATCTATTGTCAAACCATATGCTTTGCATGATGACGACACTTGTTTGGTGAATAACCTCTTGAATGCTTGGTTTTGCACTAACGCTAACCACATTTGTTTTTCCAAGTGTTTGCACGCCAATTGAATTATCAGGTACTTTTGTTTCTTGGTAATTATTCTAATGTTCATGAGAATATGATGCTGCCTAAATTGGATACATTTGTGTTTGCGAATATAAGATGAAAGCTTTATTGATCAAGGCGGGGTTCTGTGACGTCTTGGTCTGGTCGTTGGACACAAACGAAGTACGAGAAGTTGCAGCTATGGCGAACTTTTAATTTAAACAAAACACCAAAGTCTAAACGATGCCCTAAGGGCTGTATATATGGAGGAGAGAGGGGGAATTTCGTGGCCCTTGGAGGAGGGGTCCGAAACCAACCATAACTCTTGTTTCCCCACACATACGGACTCTAAAAACAACCTATACTTAAGTACTTCAAAAATACATGGGCCTGGCCCAATAATAAGGTGATGCAGCACCTAGAATAGCCACTGGACGAAATTTATGAAGTGACATCTTGTATATTTCGTCCCATGCTTCATGCACTCATTATGGTGGCTTCAGAGTCCTGGAATCATCACTTGTAACTCCGTTCTTGTTCCCCTTGTGCATGCCATCATCTCCATGCTTGAACGTGCTCCAAGGTTCATCTTTCTTGTCCAAGCTAGGCCCTTCATTTGTAAGCAACACAAATGTATCCAATTTAGGCAGCATCATATTCTCATGAACATTAGAATAATTACCAAGAAACAAAATCCATCTATCTTCTCCATGGCCTCTTCAAATCTGTTTAGCACATCATCCACCTGTCCACTCATCATTTGCTGAAGCTTATTATGTAACTCTTTGTTCGTCATGTTCTCCCAGTCGATCACGTCGGGTTGTGATCCTGCCATGGTTAGCAGCAATAGAAACACACAAGAATATGATCCTACAGACTACTAGAAAATGGTGGTGGTGGAGTGTCACAAATCCGTGAAGCAAATCTCAAATTCTTACCAGTTCTTACCCAACAGCAAGCGGTGATCGGCAACCGCCGTAGTCAAAACTCTCAAAGCTTGGATAGAGCGATGATGAGGACATCAATACCATCGTTACACCCATAGCCTCTGCTGCTATACATACTGGACCAATTACTAGAGCTCGCGCACGCCAATTGAATTATCAGGTACTTTTGTTTCTTGGTAATTATTCTAATGTTCATGAGAATATGATGCTGCCTAAATTGGATACATTTGTGTTGCTTACAAATGAAGGGCCTAGCTTGGACAAGAAAGATGAACCTTGGAGCAAGTTCAAGCATGGAGATGATGGCATGCACAAGGGGAACAAGAACGGACTTACAAGTGATGATTCCAGGACTCTGAAGCCACCATAATGAGTGCATGAAGCATGGGATGAAATATACAAGATGCCACTTCATAAATTTCGTCCAGAGGCTATTCTAGGTGCTGCATCACCTTATTATTGGGCCAGGCCCATGTATTTTCGAAGTACTTAAGTATAGGCTATTTTTAGAGTCCGTATGTGTGGGGAAACAGGAGTTAGGGTTGGTTTCGGACCCCTCCTCCAAGGGCCACGAAATTCCCCCTCTCTCCTCCATATATACAGCCCTTAGGGCATCGTTTAGACTTTGGGGTTTTGTTTAAATTAAAAGTTCGCCATAGCTGCAACTTCTCGTACTTCGTTTGTGTCCAACGACCAGACCAAGACGTCACAGAACCCCGCCTTGATCAATAAAGCTTTCATCTTATATTCGCAATATCCAGATTGCAATCTCAGTTTCTTGCTTGTTCTTCGTTTGCTTGCAGGAAACAGACCCTTGTGGTTAGGTTGATCATGCTCTCACGTGGTCAGTAACCCCTTGGAAGTTGGTTTAGCGATTCCTAAGGCGTGACGTCTCGCACATTTGTAGTCGGATCGTCAAGGTCGACTCCCACAGAAACGATAGCCACCATCTCATCGAAACATCGGGACACCTTTGCCTCTATCAAGTGGTATCAGATTTTCAGGTTGTTTGGTGAGATTTTCCAGTTTTTCATATTTTAGATCGAGTCTGTTCTTCATACCTACAGTCCATGAAAAAAGCCAAAAAAAATTAGGGTTAGTTCATCATATCAGAACCAATCTGAGCCTTTGCATAGTCTTTTCAGTATTTTGCTTTGTTGAATTTGCGGTTGCATCGTCGTGTCTAGTTGCTGGTCTTAGAGTCTAGTCTTTTAGAGTTTCGAGTTCTGGTCATAAGTTGTCACACCGCGGCCGCACCATCATCATCGCTCCTGCTATCTACCACCACCGCTTATCCGCCATCGATCCATATCCATATACCACCACCAATCCGTCTCCATATACCATCACCAATCCGTATCCATATACCACCACCAATCCGTATCCATATACCACCACCGCTGCCATATCCTACCATCATATATCCACTACCAATTCGAGTTCCTTTCATATTAGGATTGTTTTTGAGGTCCGTCTAATTTCCGATTCGTGTTTCCTTGCCTGAGTAGGTCTGGAGACCCCCGGGCAGTTTTTAGGCCAAAATTTTCACAGGCAAAAATATTTTTCCCTATCCTATTTTTAGGCTTTTCTGAGTCTTTTGAGCCACGTGCTATCATAGTGATTTTTTGTCACACTTTTTCATCGTCGCTGCCCTGATTTCCGAAAAAAAGTCAAAAATATTTCGTGCCATTCCTATCAGTTTGATGAGGGAAGAGTTTTGAGACACTCGCCATTATAGTGATTTTTCACAAAAAAAGCGCAAAAAAGAGGAGTGCAAAAAAAAGAGCGAAAAAAAGTTCTAGAGTGTGCTTTTCCCTTGTTTACGTGCAGCGTCGTGATTTTGTTAGTGTTCTAGGCTCGCGTCTCTAGCACGGTCTAGCTTAGGACCAGCACAGTATCGTCGTTGAGCGTTTATTCAACTTTGCATCTCTGAATTGATTATTGCCGACCCTTTTTGCTACCATATTATAAGCCTTCCCAGCTCCACATACATCTACTCATGCGCTTGACTCTCCCTGGTAATCGCTCAATCCAAGGTTTGAGAGTTTTGACTACGACGGTTGACGATCACCGCCTGCTGCTGGGTAAGAACCGGTAAGAATTTGAGATTTGCTTGACGGATTTGTGACATCCACCGCCACCTCTTGTTAGCAGTCTGTAGGATCATATTCTTTTGTGTTTCTATTGCTGCTAACCATGGCAGGATCACAAGATGACGAGACTGACAGGGAGAACCTGACGAATAAGGAGTTGCATGATAAATTTCAGCAAATGATGAGTGGACAGGTGCAAGATGTGCTAAACAGATTTGAAGAGGCCAGTGGAGAAGATAGATGGCATGGAGAAGACGTTCGAAACAAAGCTCGATAACAGGTTTAATGAATTGCTCGCGCGTCTTCCACCACCACCACCGGCTGCCCCTAACTCACCTCTACAACAACAACAACAACAACAACAACAACAACAACAACGTTGCTTTCCAAATCAAGTGGGACGAGCACAGCGCATTCCCATTGACCCTGGGAAAAATTCTGGTGCCGCTGTTGATGCTTCTGCCGCTCCTGCTGCTACTGCAAAGGTGGAGGACCATTACGAGGATGACGTTGACCAAAATCAGAACTACGTGCAACCACCAGCACCACCACCACCAGGTCGTCCTCATGCATATCATCGCAATGGTAGGGCTGCACCACCACCTGAGGTACATGACCATCTTCCTAAACTAAAATTGAATATTCCACCATTTGAGGGTAGATATGTTCCTGAGGTATATCTTACTTGGGAGTTAGAAACTGAACAACGATTTACATGTTTTCAATATCCTGAGGAGAGACGTGTTCCTGCTGCTGTTTGTGCTTTCACTAGCTTTGCATGTGCTTGGTGGTCTGAACATTGTAGATTATATCATATTCCAGCTACTTGGGCTGCTTTCAAAACTGCTATACATACTCGTTGGGTTCCACCATATTATCAACGTGAATTACTTCAAAAATTGCAGCGTTTACGAGAAGGAAAAAATTCTGTAGAAGAATATTATCAGGAATTACAAACTGGCATCATTAGATGTGGTATTGTTGAGGAGAATGAAGCTATGCTTGCATGTTTTATGGGTGGTTAAATAGAGAGATTCAGACCATTCTAGAGTATAAGGAGTATACTAATATCACTCGTTTATTCCATCTTGCTAGTAAAGCTGAACGTGAAGTGCAGGATCGACAGGCATTGGCGCGAACTAACTTTTCTGCAGGTAGGTTTTCATCATGGACACCACGTGCATCCTCTACGTCCACTCCACCAGCACCTCCATCAGGTGCCACCTCCTGCCGTGATACAAGAAAGCAGGCACAACCACCACTATCTGCCAAGAGCACACCTGCCGGGCCTGCGCAGAGCTCTTCTTCTTCTGATGAGGACATCAATACCATTGTTACACCCACAGCGCCTACTGTTACATATACTGGACCAATTACTAGAGCTCGCGCATGCCAATTAAATTATCAGGTACTTTCGTTTCATGGTAATGATTCTAATGTTCATGAGATTATGATGCTGCCTAAATTGGATACATTTGTTTTGCTTACAAATGAAGGGCCTAGCTTGGAGAATGATGAGGACATCAATACCATTGTTACACCCACAGCCCCTACTGTTACATATACTGGACCAACTACTAGAGCTCGCGCACGCCAATTAAATTACCAGGTACTTCCGTTTCTTGGTAATGATTCTAATGTTCATGAGATTATGATGCTGCCTAAATTGGATACATTTGTTTTGCTTACAAATGAAGGGCCTAGCTTGGAGAAGGATGAACATTGGAGCAAGAACACGCATGGAGTTGATGGCATGCGCAAGGGGATCAAGAACGGAGTTACAAGTGATGATTTCAGGACTTTGAAGCCGCCATAAGGAGTGCATGAAACCTTGGACGAAATATACAAGATGCTACTTCATAATATTCGTCCATAGGCTATTCTAGGTGCTGCGTCACCTTATTAATGGGCCAGGCCCATGTAATTTCGAAATACTTAAGTATAGGCTATTTTTAGAGTCCGTATGTGTGGGGAAACAAGAGTTAGGGTTGGTTTCGGACCCCACCCTCAAGGGCGACGAAATTCCCCCCCTCTTCCTCCATATATACAGCCCTTAGGGCGTCGTTTAGACTTTGGGTTTTGTTTAGATTAAAAGTTTGCCATAGCTGCAACTTCGCGTACTTCGTTTGTGTCCAACGACCAGACCAAGACGTCACAGAACCCCACCTTGATCAATAAAGCTTTCATTTTATATTCGCAATATCCCGATTGCAATCTCAGTTTCTTGCTTGTTCTTCGTTCGCTCGCAGGAAACAGACCCTCGTGGTCTGTTTGATCGTGCTCCGGCATGGTCAATAACCTTCGGAAGTTGGTTTAGCGATTGCTAGGGCGCGACGTCTCGCACGTTTGTAGTCGGATCGTCAAGGTCGACTCCCACAGAAAATGATAGCCACCATCTCATCGAAACATCGGGACAACTTAGCCTCTATCAGAGAAGGATGAACATTGGAGCAAGAACACGCATGGAGTTGATGGCATGCGCAAGGGGATCAAGAACGAAGATACAAGTGATGATTTCAGGACTTTGAAGCCGCCATAAGGAGTGCATGAAGCCTTGGACGAAATATGCAAGATGCCACTTCATAATATTCGTCCATAGGCTATTCTAGGTGCTGCGTCACCTTATTAATGGGCCAGGTCCATGTAATTTCGAAATAGTTAAGTATAGGCTATTTTTAGAGTCCGTATGTGTGGGAAAACAAGAGTTAGGGTTGGTTTCGGACCCCACCCTCAAGGGCCACGAAATTCCACCCTCTTCTTCCATATATACAGCCCTTAGGGCGTCGTTTAGACTTTGGGTTTTGTTTAGATTAAAAGTTCGCCATAGCTGCAACTTCGCGTACTTCGTTTGTGTCCAACGACCAGACCAAGACGTCACAGAACCCCACCTTGATCAATAAAGCTTTCATCTTATATTCGCAATATCCCGATTGCAATCTCAGTTTCTTGCTTGTTCTTTGTTTGCTCGCAGGAAACAGACCCTCGTGGTCAGGTTGATCGTGCTCCGGCGTGGTCAATAACCCTCGGAAGTTGGTTTAGCGATTGCTAAGGCGCGACGTCTCGCAAGTTCGTAGTCGGATCGTCAAGGTCGACTCCCACAGAAAACGATAGCCCTCATCGAAACATCGGGACACCTTAGCCTCTATCAAGTGGTATCAGATTTCCAGGTTGCTCGGTGAGATTTTACAGTTTTTCGTAGATTAGATCGAGTCTATTCTTCATACCTACAGTCCACAAAAAAGCCAGAAAAAAATTAGGGTTAGTTCATCATATCCGAACCAATCTGAGCCTTTGCATAATCTTTTTAGGTTTTTTGCTTTGTTGAATTTGCGGTTGCATCGTCGTGTCAAGTTGCTGGTCTTAGAGTCTAGTCTTTTAGAGTTTCGAGTTCTGGTCATAAGTTGTCACGCCGCCGCCGCACCATCATCATCGCCCATCTACCACTTTTTCTTATCCGCCACCGCTCTGAATCCATATCCATATACCACCACCAATCTGTATCCATATACCACCACCAATCTGTATCCATATACCACCACCGCTACCATATACCACCACCGCTGCCATATACCACAACCATATATCCACCACCAATCCGAGTTCTTCTCATATTAGGTTTGTTCTTGAGATCAATCTAAATTCTGATTCGTGTTTCCTTGCCTGCATAGGTCTCGGAAAAAAAAAAGTCTGGAGACCCCCGGGCAGTTTTTACGCCAAAATTTTCACGGGCAAATTTTTTTCCCTATCCTATTTTTAGGCTTTTCTGAGTCTTTTGAGCCACGTGCCATCATAGTGATTTTTTGTCGCACTTTTTCGTCGTCGCTGCCCTGATTTCCGAAAAAAAAGTGAAAAAAAAATTCCGTGCCCATCCTATCAGTTTGACGAGGGAAGAGTTTTGAGACACTCGCCATTATAGTGATTTTTCGCAAAAAAAAAGAGTAGCGCAAAAAAAGGAGCGCAAAAAAGAGAGCGAAAAAAGAGTTCCAGAGTGTGCTTTTCCCTTATTTACGTGCAGCGCCGTGATTTTGTTAGTGTTCTAGGCTCGCGTCTCTAGCACGGTCTAGCCTAGGACCAGCACAGTACCGTCGTTGAGCGTTTATTCAACTTTGCATCTCTGAATTGATTATTGTTGACCCTTTTTGCTACCATACTATAAGCCTTCCCAGCTCCACATACATCTACGTCGTGCGTTTGACTCTCCCTGGCAATCGCTCTATCCAAGCTTTTGAGAGTTTTGACTACAACAGTTGCCGATCACCGCCTGCTGCTGGGTAAGAACTGGTAAGAATTTGAGATTTGCTTGACGGATTTGTGACACCCGCCACCACCACCACTTGTTAGTAGTCTGTAGGATCATATTCTTGTGTGTTTCTATAGCTGCTAACCATGCCAGGTTCACAAGTCGACGAGACTGACTGGGAGAACTTGACGAACAAGGAGCTTCATGATACGTTTCAGCAAATGATGAGTGGACAGGTGCAAGATGTGATAAACAGATTTGAAGAGGCCATGGAGAAGATAGATGGCATGGAGAAGACGTTTGAAACAAAGCTCGATAACAAGTTTGCTGAATTGCTTTCGCGTTTTCCACGACCACCACCGGCTGCTCCTACCGCACCTCTGCAACAACAACAACAACATCGACTACCTCCACATCAGGAAATAGCCCTCCGCCGAGCGAGCCATGTCCCTCTTCAGTCGGGCCAAACTGCTGGTGCTGCTGTTGATACTTCTGTGGCTCCTACTGCTGATGTGGAGCAGGATGATTATGTGGGAGATTATGAGGATGAGGTTGATCAAAATCAGAACTACGTGCCACCACCAGCACAGCAACCACCAGGTCGTCCACATGCAAATAATGGCAATGGTAGGGCTCACCCTCAGGTACGAGATCATGACCATCTCCCTAAACTAAAATTGAATATTCCACTATTTGAGGGTAGATATGTTCCTGATATATATCTTACTTGGGAGTTAGAAACTGAACAACGATTTACATGTTTACAATATCCCGAGGAGAGACGTGTTCCTGCTGCTGTTTGTGCATTCACTAGTTTTGCATGTGTTTGGTGGTCTGAGCATTGTAGATTATATCCTATTCCGGCTACTTGGGCTGCTTTGAAAACTGCTATGCGTACTCGTTGGGTTCCACCATATTATCAATGTGAATTACTTCAAAAATTGCAGCGCTTAAGACAGGGAAAAAATTCTGTAGAAGAATATTATCAGGAATTACAAACTGGCATGATTAGATGTGGTATTGTTGAGGAGAATGAAGCTATGCTTGCACGTTTTATGGGTGGATTAAATAGAGAGATTCAGACGATTCTAGAGTATAAGGAGTATACTAATATCACTCGTTTATTCCATCTTGCTTGTAAAGCTGAACGTGAAGTGCAGGATCGACAGGCATTGGCGCGGACTAACTTTTCTGCAGGTCGACCTTCATCATGGACACCACGTGCATCATCTACTTCCACACGTTCTGCTACACCGGTGCCTCCGTCGGCTGCCACCTCCAACCGTGATACAATAAAGCAGGCACAATCACCACTATCTGCCAAGAGCACACCTTCTGGGCCTGCAAAGAGCTCTTCTTCATCCATGGCATCAACAGGGCGAACACATGATATTATTTGTCGACGTTGCAAGGGTGGAGGTAATTATGTGAGAGAATGCCCATCTAAGCGTGTGTTGATTGTTACTAAGGATGGTGGGTATGAGTCCGCCAGTGACTATGATGAGGAGACTTTGGCTCTTATTACACGTGAAGAACACGGTGGAGACGATTCTGATCATGAGACACAATACATGGCTCCTGAAGATGCTGACAGGTATGAATGTTTAGTTGCTCAACGTGTTTTGAGTGTGTAGGTTACACAAGCTGAGCAAAATCAGAGGCATAATTTGTTCCATACAAAGGGAGTTGTGAAGGAACGTTCTGTCCGTGTGATCATAGATGGAGGGAGCTGCAATAACTTGGCTAGCATGGAGATGGTGGAGAAGCTATCTCTCACCACAAGACCACATCCACATCCTTACTACATCCCATGGTTCAACAAGAGCGGCAAGGTTAAGGTAACACGTATTGTTTGTGTGCATTTTAGTATCTCTACATATGCTGATTATGTTGATTGTGATGTGGTACCTATGCAAGCATGTTCCTTATTACTTGGTAGATCATGGCAATTTGATAAAAATTATGTACACCATGGTAGAAACAATCAGTATACTCTTGTTCATAACGATAAAAATATTACTTTGCTTCCTATGACTCCTGATTCCATTTTGAAAGATGATATTAATAGAGCTAATAAAGCAAAACAGGAGACAACTAACAGTGAAAATCAGATTGTGGCAAAAGAATTTGAGCACCAAATGAAGCCTAATAATAAACCATCTACTGTTGTTTCTGAAATTAAATTGAAAAGTGCATGTTTACTTGCCACCAAATCTGATATTGATGAGCTAGATTTTAACAAATCTGTTTGCTATGCTTTTGTGTGCAAAGAGGCATTATTTTCATTCGAGGACGTGCCTTCCTGTTTGCCCCCTGCTATCACTAACATTTTGTAGGAGTTCGCTGACGTCTTTCCACAAGACGTGCCACCGGGATTACCACCTATTCGAGGGATTGAACATCAAATTGACTTCATTCCCGGTGCTTCGCTACCCAACCGTGCACCATATCGTACCAATCCAGAGGAGATGAAGGAGATTATGCGTCAAGTACAAGAACTGCTCGACAAAGGTTATATACGCGAATCCCTTAGTCCTTGTGCTGTTCCTATCATTTTAGTGCCGAAGAAGGATGGTACGTCACGTATGTGCGTTGATTGTAGAGGCATTAATAATATTACTATTCATTATCGTCATCCTATTCCTAGGCTAGATGATATGCTTGATGAATTGAGTGGCTCTACAATATTCTCCAAAGTTGATTTGCGTAGTGGATACCATCAAATTCGTATGAAATTGGGTGATGAATGGAAAACAGCATTTAAAACTAAGTTTGGATTATATGAGTGGTTAGTCATGCCTTTTGGGTTAACTAATGCACCTAGTACTTTCATGAGGTTAATGAACGAAGTTTTACGTGCTTTCATTGGACGATTTGTGGTAGTTTACTTTGATGACATATTGATTTATAGCAAATCTTTGGAGGAACATTTGGAACATTTACGTGCTGTTTTTATTGCTCTACGTGATGCACGTTTGTTTGGAAACCTTGGAAAGTGCACCTTTTGCACCGACCGAGTATCTTTTCTTGGCTATGTTGTTACTCCACAGGGAATTGAAGTTGATAAAGCCAAGATTGAAGCTATTGAGAGTTGGCCGCAGCCCAAAACGGTCACACAAGTGAGGAGTTTCCTTGGCCTCGCTGGTTTCTATAGGCGTTTTGTGAGAGATTTCAGCACCATTGCTGCACCTCTCAACGAGCTTACAAAGAAGGATGTGCCTTTTGTTTGGGGTACCGCACAGGAAGAAGCCTTCACGGTATTGAAAGATAAGTTGACACATGCTCCTTTACTCCAACTTCCTGATTTCAATAAGACTTTTGAGCTTGAATGTGATGCTAGTGGAATTGGATTAGGAGGTGTGTTATTACAAGATGGCAAACCTGTTGCATACTTTTCTGAAAAATTGAGTGGGCCTAGTCTGAACTATTCTACTTATGATAAAGAATTATATGCTCTTGTTCGGACCTTAGAAACATGGCAACATTATTTATGGCCCAAGGAATTTGTTATACATTCTGATCATGAATCTTTGAAACACATTAAAAGTCAAGCAAAACTGAACCGTAGACATGCTAAATGGGTTGAATTCATTGAGACTTTCCCTTATGTCATTAAACACAAGAAGGGTAAAGAAAATGTTATTGCTGATGCATTGTCTCGTCGTTATACTATGCTTTCACAACTTGACTTTAAAATATTTGGTTTGGAGACCATCAAAGATCAATATGTGCATGATGCTGAATTTAAAGATGTATTGCAGAATTGTAAGGAAGGGAGAACTTGGAACAAGTTCGTTCTTAACGATGGATTTGTGTTTCGTGCTAACAAGCTATGCATTCCAGCTAGCTCCGTTCGTCTTTTGTTGTTGCAGGAGGCGCATGGAGGAGGATTAATGGGACACTTTGGCGTCAAGAAGACGGAGGATATACTTGCTACACATTTCTTTTGGCCAAAGATGAGACGGGATGTTGAGCGTTTTGTTGCTCGCTGCACTACATGTCAAAAAGCTAAGTCACGACTCAATCCTCATGGTTTATATATGCCTTTGCCTGTACCTAGTGTTCCTTGGGAGGATATATCTATGGACTTTGTTTTAGGTTTACCTCGAACAAAGAAGGGGAGGGATAGCATATTTGTTGTCGTGGATAGGTTCTCGAAAATGGCACACTTTATACCATGTCATAAAAGCGATGATGCTGTTAATGTTGCTGATTTGTTCTTTCGTGAAATTATTCGCTTGCATGGTGTGCCAAATACTATTGTTTCAGATCGTGATACTAAATTTCTTAGCCACTTTTGGAGATGTTTATGGGCTAAGTTGGGGACTAAACTGCTTTTTAGTACTACTTGTCACCCCCAAACTGATGGACAAACTGAAGTAGTCAATAGAACATTGTCTACTATGCTTAGGGCTGTTTTGAAGAATAACAAGAAAATGTGGGAAGAATGCTTGCCTCATATTGAATTTGCTTATAATCGTTCATCGCATTCTACTACTAAGATGTGCCCTTTTGAAATTGTGTATGGTTTCCTACCTCGTGCACCTATTGATTTGTTGCCTCTTCCATCTTCAGAGAAGGTTAATTTTGATGCTAAAGAACGTGTTGAATTGATTTTAAAAATGCATGAGTTAACTAAGGAAAACATCGAGCGTATGAATGCTAAATATAAACTTGCTGGAGATAAGGGTAGAAAACATGTTGTCTTTGCACCTGGAGATCTTGTTTGGTTACATTTGCGTAAGGATAGATTTCCTAATTTGTGCAAATCAAAGTTAATGCCACGTGCTGATAATGCATATAAACTTGAGCTGCCTGCAGATTTTGGGGTTAGTCCCACTTTTAACATTGCAGATTTGAAGCCTTATTCGGGTGAGGACGATGAACTTTCGTCGAGGACGACTTCATTTCAAGAAGGGGAGGATGATAAGGACATCAATACCATTGTTACACACACAGCCCCTGCTGCTATACATACTGGACCAATAACTAGAGCTCGCGCATGCCAATTGAATTATCAAGTACTTTTGTTTCTTGGTAACGATTCTAATGTTCATGAGAATATGATGCTGCCTAAATTGGATACATTTGTGATGTTTACAAATGAAGGGCCTAGCTTGGACAAGAAAGATGAACCTTGGAGCAAGTTCAAGCATGGAGATGATGGCATGCGCAAGGGGAACAAGAACAGAGTTACAAGTGATGATTCGAGGACTCTGAAGCCACCATAATGAGTGCATGAAGCATGGGACGAAATATACAAGATGCCACTTCATAAATTTCGTCCAGAGGCTATTCTAGGTGATGTGTCACCTTATTATTGGGCCAGGCCCATGTATTTTCGAAGTACTTAAGTATAGGCTGTTTTTAGAGTTCGTATGTGTGGGGAAACAAGAGTTAGGGTTGGTTTCGGACCCCTCCTCCAAGGGCCACGATATTCCCCTTTTCTCCTCCATATATACAGCCCTTAGGGCATCGTTTAGACTTTGGGGTTTTGTTTAGATTAAAAGTTCGCCATAGCTGCGACTTCTTGTACTTCGTTTGTGTCCAACGACCAGACCAAGACATCACAGAACCCCACTTTGATCAATAAAGCTTTCATCTTATATTCGTAATATCTAGATTGCAATCTCAGTTTCTTGCTTGTTCTTCATTTGCTTGCAGGAAACAGACCCTCGTGTTCAGGTTGATCGTGCTCCGGCGTGGTCAATAACCCCTCGGAAGTTGGTTTAGCGATTGCTAAGGCGCGCCGTCTCGCACGTTCGTACTCGGATCGTCAAGGTCGACTCCCATAGAAACGATGGCCACCATCTCATCGAAACATCGGGACACCTTTGCCTCTATCAAGCGATTACCAGGGAGAGTCAAACGCACGACGTAGGTGTATGTGGAGCTGGGAAGGCTTATAATATGGTAGCAAAAAGGGTCAGCAATAATCAATTCAGAGATGCAAAGTTGAATAAATGCTCAACGACGGTACTGGTCTTAGGCTAGACCGTGCTAGAGACACGAGCCTAGAAAACTAACAAAATCACGGCGCTGCTCGTAAACAAGGGAGGAGCACACTCTGATTTTTTTTCTTTTTTTCACTTTTTTTGCACTTTTTTTTGCTCCGCAACAAATTTGTTTCGAAAAAGTCTACAAATGGTCTAAAAACTACATAGCCAGAATTTTCCAGACTTAGTTTTTTTTTGAGTTTGGACCTATTTTTCTTCTACGGGTAGCACAAAATCTCATGAGTCCTACTCTGTCACGACTTGAAGTATGGCACGGTCTGGAAATCGAAAACAAAGCAACAATTACTGGACTCAGAATAGGACTGGTGGTGGAGAGGAATCTGGTGGATTCTCGGACTGGTGGCGGCGATGAATCTGGTGGAAATCGGACTGGTGGCGGATATATGTTGCAGGTTGATAGAGGCTAAGGTGTCCCGATGTTTTGATGAGATGGTGGCTATCGTTTTCTGTGGGAGTCGACCTTGACGATCCGACTACGAACGTGCGAGACGTCGCGCCTTAGCAATCGCTAAACCAACTTCCGAGGGTTATTGACCACGCCGGAGCACGATCAACCTGACCACGAGGGTTTGTTTCCTGCGAGCAAACGAAGAACAAGCAAGAAACTAAGATTGCAATCGGGATATTGCGAATATAAGATGAAAGCTTTATTGATCAAGGTGGGGTTCTGTGACGTCTTGGTCTGGTCGTTGGACACAAATGAAGTACGCGAAGTTGCAGCTATGGCGAACTTTTAATCTAAACAAAACCCAAAGTCTAAACGACGCCCTAAGGGCTGTATATATGGAGGAAGAGGGGGGAATTTCGTGGCCCTTGAGGGTGGGGTCCGAAACCAACCCTAACTCTTGTTTCCCCACACATACGGACTCTAAAAATAGCCTATACTTAAGTATTTCGAAATTACATGGGCCTGGCCCATTAATAAGGTGACGCAGCACCTAGAATAGCCTATGGACGAATATTATGAAGTGGCATCTTGTATATTTCGTCCAAGGCTTCATGCACTCCTTATGGCGGCTTCAAAGTCCTGAAATCATCACTTGTAACTCCGTTCTTGATCCCCTTGCGCATGCCATCAACTCCATGCGTGTTCTTGCTCCAATGTTCATCCTTCTCCAAGCTAGGCCCTTCATTTGTAAGCAAAACAAATGTATCCAATTTAGGCAGCATCATAATCTCATGAACATTAGAATCATTACCAAGAAACGAAAGTACCTGGTAATTTAATTGGCGTGCGCGAGCTCTAGTAATTGGTCCAGTATATGTAACAGTAGGGGCTGTGGGTGTAACAATGGTATTGATGTCCTCATCATCCTCCCCTTCTTGAAATGAAGTCGTCCTCGACGGAAGCGCATCTTCCTCACCCAAATAAGGCTTCAAATCTGCAATGTTAAAAGTGGGACTAACCCCAAAATCTACAGGTAGCTCAAGTTTATATGCATTATCATTTATTTTCTCTAACACCTTAAAAGGACCATCAGCACGTGGCATTAGCTTTGATTTGCGCAGATTAGGAAATCTATCTTTACGCAAATGTAACCAAACAAGATCTCCAGGCGCAAACACAACATGTTTTCTACCCTTATCTCCAGCAAGTTTATATTTAGCATTCATACGCTCAATGTTTTCCTTAGTTAACTCATGCATTTTTAAAATCAATTCAGAACGTTCTTTAGCATCAAAATTAACCTTCTCTGAAGATGGAAGAGGCAACAAATCAATAGGTGCACGAGGTAGGAAACCATACACAATTTCAAAAGGGCACATCTTAGTAGTAGAATGCAATGAACGATTATAAGCAAATTCAATATGAGGCAAGCATTCTTCCCACATTTTCTTGTTATTCTTCAAAACAGCCCTAAGCATAGTAGACAATGTTCTATTGACTACTTCAGTTTGTCCATCAGTTTGGGGGTGACAAGTAGTACTAAAAAGCAGCTTAGTCCCCAACTTAGCCCATAAACATCTCCAAAAGTGGCTAAGAAATTTAGTATCACGATCTGAAACAATAGTATTTGGCACACCATGTAAGCGAATAATTTCACGAAAGAACAAATCAGCAACATTAACAGCATCATCGCTTTTATGACATGGTATAAAGTGTGCCATTTTCGAGAACCTATCCACGACAACAAATATGCTATCCCTCCCCTTCTTTGTTCGAGGTAAACCTAAAACAAAGTCCATAGATATATCCTCCCAAGGAACACTAGGTACAGGCAAAGGCATATATAAACCATGAGGATTGAGTCGTGACTTAGCTCTTTGACATGTAGTGCAGCGAGCAACAAAACGCTCAACATCCCGTCTCATCTTTGGCCAAAAGAAATGTGTAGCAAGTATATCCTCCGTCTTCTTGACGCCAAAGTGTCCCATTAATCCTCCTCCATGCGCCTCCTGCAACAACAAAAGACGAACGGAGCTAGCTGGAATGCATAGCTTGTTAGCACGAAACACAAATCCATCGTTAAGAACGAACTTGTTCCAAGTTCTCCCTTCCTTACAATTCTGCAATACATCTTTAAATTCAGCATCATGAACATATTGATCTTTGATGGTCTCCAAACCAAATATTTTAAAGTCAAGTTGTGAAAGCATAGTATAACGACGAGACAAGGCATCAGCAATAACATTTTCTTTACCCTTCTTGTGTTTAATGACATAAGGGAAAGTCTCAATGAATTCAACCCATTTAGCATGTCTACGGTTCAGTTTTGCTTGACTTTTAATGTGTTTCAAAGATTCATGATCAGAATGTATAACAAATTCCTTGGGCCATAAATAATGTTGCCATGTTTCTAAGGTCCGAACAAGAGCATATAATTCTTTATCATAAGTAGAATAGTTCAGACTAGGCCCACTCAATTTTTCAGAAAAGTATGCAACAGGTTTTCCATCTTGTAATAACACACCTCCTAATCCAATTCCACTAGCATCACATTCAAGCTCAAAAGTCTTATTGAAATTAGGAAGTTGGAGTAAAGGAGCATGTGTCAACTTATCTTTCAATACCGTGAAGGCTTCTTCCTGTGCGGTACCCCAAACAAAAGGCACATCCTTCTTTGTAAGCTCGTTGAGAGGTGCAGCAATGGTGCTGAAATCTCTCACAAAACGCCTATAGAAACCAGCGAGGCCAAGGAAACTCCTCACTTGTGTGACCGTTTTGGGCTGCGGCCAACTCTCAATAGCTTCAATCTTGGCTTTATCAACTTCAATTCCCTGTGGAGTAACAACATAGCCAAGAAAAGATACTCGGTCGGTGCAAAAGGTGCACTTTCCAAGGTTTCCAAACAAACGTGCATCACATAGAGCAATAAAAACAGCACGTAAATGTTCCAAATGTTCCTCCAAAGATTTGCTATAAATCAATATGTCATCAAAGTAAACTACCACAAATCGTCCAATGAAAGCACATAAAACTTCGGTCATTAACCTCATGAAAGTACTAGGTGCATTAGTTAACCCAAAAGGCATGACTAACCACTCATATAATCCAAACTTAGTTTTAAATGCTGTTTTCCATTCATCACCCAATTTCATACGAATTTGATGGTATCCACTACGCAAATCAACTTTGGAGAATATTGTAGAGCCACTCAATTCATCAAGCATATCACCTAGCCTAGGAATAGGATGACCATAACGAATAGTAATATTATTAATTCCTCTACAATCAATGCACATACGCAACGTACCATCCTTTTTCGGCACTAAAATGATAGGAACATCACGAGGACTAAGGGATTCGCGTATATAACCTTTGTCGAGCAGTTCTTGTACTTGACGCATAATCTCCTTCGTCTCCTCTGGATTGGTACGATATGGTGCACGGTTGGGTAGCGAAGCACCGGGAATTAAGTCAATTTGATGTTCAATCCCTCGAATAGGTGGTAATCCCGGTGGCACGTCTTGTGGAAAGACGTCAGCGAACTCCTACAAAATGTTAGTGACAGCAGGGGGCAAAGAGGAAGGCACGTCCTCGAATGAAAATAATGCCTCTTTGCACACAAAAGCATAGCAAACAGATTTGCTAAAATCTAGCTCATCAATATCAGATTTGGTGGCAAGTAAACATGCACTTTTCAATTTAATTTCAGAAACAACAATAGATGGTTTATTATTAGGCTTCATTTGGTGCTCAAATTCTTTTGCCACAATCTGATTTTCACTCTTATTTGTCTCCTGTTTTGCTTTATTAGCTCTATTAATATCATCTTTCAAAATGGAATCAGGAGTCATAGGAAGCAATTAATATTTTTATCGTTATGAACAAGAGTATACTGATTGTTTCTACCATGGTGTACAGATTTTTATCAAATTGCCATGGTCTACCAAGTAATAAGGAACATGCTTGCATAGGTACCACATCACAATCAACATAATCAGCATATGTAGAGATACTAAAATGCACACGAACAGTACGTGTTACCTTAACCTTGCCGCTGTTGTTGAACCATTGGATGTAGTAAGGATGTGGATGTGGTCTTGTGGTGAGATATAGCTTCTCCACCATCTCCATGCTAGCCAAGTTATTGCAGCTCCCTCCATCTATGATCACGCGAACAGAACGTTCCTTCACAACTCCCTTTGTATGGAACAAATTATGCCTCTGATTTTGCTCAGCTTGTGTAACCTGCACACTCAAAACATGTTGAGCAACTAAACATTCATACCTGTCAGCATCTTCAGGAGCCATGTATTGCGTCTCATGATCAGAATCGTCTCCACCGTGTTCTTCACGTGTAATAAGAGCCAAGGTCTCCTCATCATAGTCACTAGCAGACTCATACCCACCATCCTCAGTAACAATCATCACACGCTTAGATGGGCATTCTCTCGCATAATGACCTCCACCCTTGCAACGTCGACAAATAATATCATGTGTTTGCCCTGTTGATGCCATGGATGAAGAAGAGCTCTTTGCAGGCCTAGATGGAGTGCTCTTGGCAGATAGTGGTGATTGTGCCTGCTTTATTGTATCACGGTTGGAGGTGGCAGCCGACGGAGGCGCCGGTGTAGCAGAACGTGTGGAAGTAGATGATGCACGTGGTGTCCATGATGAAGGTCGACCTGCAGAAAAGTTAGTCCGCGCCATTGCCTGTCGATCCTGCACTTCACGTTCAGCTTTACAAGCAAGATGGAATAAACGAGTGATATTAGTATACTACTTATACTCTAGAATCGTCGGAATCTCTCTATTTAATCCACCCATAAAACATGCAAGCATAGCTTCATTCTCCTCAACAATACCACATCTAATCATGCCAGTTTGTAATTCCTGATAATATTCTTCTACAAAAAATATTCCCTGTCTTAAGCGCTGCAATTTTTGAAGTAATTCACGTTGATAATATGGTGGAACCCAACGAGTATGCATAGCAGTTTTCAAAGAAACCCAAGTAGCCGGAATAGGATATAATCTACAATGCTCAGACCACCAAACACATGCAAAACTAGTGAATGCACAAACAGCAGCAGGAACATGTCTCTCCTCGGGATATTGTAAACATGTAAATCGTTGTTCAGTTTCTAACTCCCAAGTAAGATATATATCAGGAACATATCTACCCTCAAATGGTGGAATATTCAATTTTAGTTTAGGGAGATGGTCATGATCTCGTACCTGAGGGTGAGCCCTACCATTGCCATTATTTGCATGTGGACGACCTGGTGGTTGCTGTGCTGGTGGTGGCACGTAGGTCTGATTTTGATCAACCTCATCCTCATAATCTCCCACATAATCATCCTCCTCCACATCAGCAGTAGGAGCCACAGAAGTATCAACAGCAGCACCAGCAGTTTGGCCCGACTGAAGAGGGACACGGCTCGCTCGACGGAGGGCTGTTTCCCGACGTGGAGGTAGTCGATGTTGTTGCTATTGTTGCAGAGGTGCGGCAGGAGCAGCCGGTGGTGGTGGTGGAAAACGCGAAAGCAATTCAGCAAACTTGTTATCGAGCTTTGTTTCAAACGTCTTCTCCATGCCATCTATCTTCTCCATGGCCTCTTCAAATCTGTTTATCACATCGTGCACCTGTCCACTCATCATTTGCTGAAACGTATCATGAAGCTCCTTGTTCGTCAAGTTCTCCCAGTCAGTCTCGTCGGCTTGTGAACCTGGCATGGTTAGCAGCAATAGAAACACACAAGAATATGATCCTACAGACTACTAACAAGTGGTGGTGGTGGCGGGTGTCACAAATCCATCAAGCAAATCTCAAATTCTTACCAGCTCTTACCCAGCAGCAGGCGGTGATCGGCAACCGTTGTAGTCAAAACTCTCAAAAGCTTGGATAGAGCGATTGCCAGGGAGAGTCAAACGCACGACGTAGATGTATGTGGAGCTGGGAAGGCTTATAGTATGGTAGCAAAAAGGGTCAGCAATAATCAATTCAGAGATGCAAAGTTGAATAAACGGTCAACGACGGTACTGTGCTGGTCCTAGGCTAGACCGTGCTAGAGACGCGAGCCTAGAACACTAACAAAATCACGGCGCTGCACGTAAATAAGGGAAAAGCACACTCTGGAACTCTTTTTTTTTGCGCTCCCTTTTTTTTGTGCTCCTCTTTTTTTTCCGAAAAATCACTATAATGGCGAGAGTCTCAAAACTCTTCCCTCGTCAAACTGATAGGATGGGCACGGAATTTTATTTTTTCACTTTTTTTCAGAAATCAGGGCAGCGACGACGAAAAAGTGCGACAAAAAATCACTATGATGGCACGTGGCTCAAAAGACTCAGAAAAGCCTAAAAATAGGATAGGGAAAAAAAATTTGCCCGTGAAAATTTTGGCCTAAAAACTGCCCGGGGGTCTCCAGACTCCAAGCTAGGCCCTTCATTTGTAAGCAAAACAAATGTATCCAATTTAGGCAGCATCATAATCTCATGAACATTAGAATCATTACCAAGAAACGAAAGTACCTGGTAATTTAATTGGCGTGCGCGAGCTCTAGTAATTGGTCCAGTATATGTAACAGTAGGGACTGTGGGTGTAACAATGGTATTGATGTCCTCATCACAGGTGGACTCAGATTGGCGTGATGGCGGCGAATATGTGGTGGCGTATATGGACTCGGATTGGTGGTGAATATGTGGTGGTGAATATGGCAGCGACGATGAAGTTGGTGTGGTGGTGGTATATGGCAGCAACGATGATGATGATGCGGTGGTGATATATGGCAGCTGCGACGTGACAACCTGTGAACAGAACTCGAAACTCTAAAGGACTAGACGCTAAGACCAGCAACTTGACACAACGATGCAACCGCAAATTCAACAAAGCAAATACCGAAAAGATTATGCAAAGGCACACATTGGTTCGGATAGGATGAACTAACCCTAAATTTTTTTGGCTTTTTTGTGGACTATAGGTATGAAGAAAAGACTCGATCTAAACTACGAAAAACTATAAAATCTCACCGACCAACCTGGAAATCTGATACCACTTGATAGAGGCAAATGTGTCCCGTCTTTCGATGAGATGGTGGCTATCATTTTAGAGGAAGTCGACTTTGACGATCCGACTACGAACATGATGAGGACATGACTACCTTGGATACGACCAAAAATATTGCATACATGCATATTTGTCAGGTGATTGCGAGTGCAAACTATTCTATAATCTATTTATGTTATCCAGAACAAAAATACTTCACACACTTTTGTGTTTTGTCTAATTGTAGGTGTATGGGACATTTGTACAATCCACATATGAAGATAAGGGAAAAGGAGAAGTTTAGGTTCTGTTCAAAAAGTTTTCTCACGTCACTTTTGGGCCAAGACAAGATAGAGTCCAAGTCTCTCACGTTCTGCATTCAGATTCGGACTGCACAGACATACCTGACTCAAAACGTCAACAACTTTTTCACACGGACTCCGAATTGGGTGATTCTTTTTTTGTTGGAAACTAGATTTAGTGCTCTTTCCAACCCAATTGGATTCAGTTTCAAATCCACCCGGAGCGTTGAGTTTGGATGAAACAATCTGACGTTGCAGCAGAATCCGAGTCAAACTACAAGCCCAAAGGTGTTGCATCACCTCCACTTGGGCCCATGAGCCTTGTACGACCTAGGGGCGTCCTTCCACCTCCTTGGCCGCCACCCCTTGCTCCTATATAAGTAGATCCATCTTGTAGCTTTTTCCTTGGAATTTGTTTAGTTAAAAGTTAGCCATTGCAACTTCGTGTACTTCGTTTGTGTCCAACGACCAGACCAATACCGCTTACGGATCCCCACCATTATCAATACTTCATATATATTCGCAATATTCAGATTGCTTTATCATATTCTTGCTCGTTCTTCGATTGCTTGCAGGAATAGACCTTCGTGGTCAGGCCGACCGTGCTTCTGGCATAGTCAGTATCCTTAGGAGATTGGTTTAGCGATTGCTAAGGCCCAATGTTGTGCACATTTGTAGTCGGATCGTCAAAGTCGTCTCCACCAAATCGATAGTTATCATCTCATCGAAAGATCGGGACACCTTCGCCTCTATCAGAACGTGCGAGGACGTCGCAATCGCTAAACCAACTCCGAGGGGTTATTGACCATGCCGGAGCACGATCAACCTGACCACGAGGGCTTGTTTCCTGCGAGCAAACGAAGAACAAGTAAGAAACTGAGATTGCAATCTAGATATTGCGAATATAAGATGAAAGCTTTATTGATCAAGGTGGGGTTCTGTGACGTCTTGGTCTGGTCGTTGGACACAAACGAAGTACGCGAAGTTGCAGCTATGGCGAACTTTCAATCTAAAAAAACCAAAGTCTAAACGATGCCCTCAAGGCTGTATATATGGAGGAGAGAGGGGGAATTTCGTGGCCCTTGGAGGATGGGTCCAAAACCAACCCTAACTCTTGTTTCCCCACACATACGGACTCTAAAAACAGCCTATACTTAAGTATTTCGAAAATACATGGGCATGGCCCAATAATAAGGTGACGCAGCACCTAGAATAGCCTCTGGACGAAATTTATGAAGTGACATCTTGTATATTTCGTCCAAGGCTTCAGGCACTCCTTATGGTGGCTTCAAAGTCCTGAAATCATCACTTGTAACTCCGTTCTTTATCCCCTTGCGCATGTCATCATCTCCATGCTTGAACTTGCTCCAAGGTTCATCTTTCTTGTCCAAGCTAGGCACTTCATTTGTAAGCAAAACAAATGTATCCAATTAAGCAGCATCATATTCTCATGAGCATTAGAATCGTTACCAAGAAACGAAAGTACCTGATAATTCAATTGGCGTGCGCGAGCTCTAGTAATTGCTCCAGTATGTATAGCAGCAGGGGTTGTGGGTGTAACAATGGTATTGATGTCCTCATCACCCACTCTGTCACGACTCGAAGTATCACGTGATTTGGAACTCGAAAACAAAGCAACAAATACTGGACTCGGACTAGGACTGGTAGCGGAGATGAATCTGGTGGAACTCGGACTGGTGGCGGCGATGAATTTGGTGGAACTCGGACTGGTGGTTGTATATGGAGATGGTATATGTGGACTCGGATTGGTGATTGTATATGGCGATGGTATATGTGGACTCGGATTGGTGGTTGTATATGGCAGCGGCGATGTATATGGTGGGGTGGTGGTATATGACAATGATGATGACGATGGGGCAGCGGCGGCGTGATAACCTGTGAATAGAACTCGAAACTCTAAGGGACTAGACGCTAAGACCAGCAACTCGACACGACGATGCAACCGCAAATTCAACAAAGCAAAACACTAAAAATACTATGCAAAGGCTCAGATTGGTTCGGATATGATGAACTAACCCTAATTTTTTTGTTGGCTTTTTTCGTGGATTGTAGGTATGAAGAACAGACTCGATCTAAACTATAAAAAACTGGAAAATCTCACTGAGCAACCTGAAAATCTGATACCACATGATAGAGGCAAAGGTGTCCCGATGTTTCGATGAGATAGATATCGTTTTCTGTGGGAGTCGACTTTGACGATCCGACTACGAACGTGCGAAGATGTCGCGCCTTAGCAATCGCTAAACCAACTTCCGAGGGTTATTCACCATGCCGGAGCACGATCAACCTGACCACGAGGGTCTATTTCCTGCGAGCAAACGAATAACAAGCAAGAAATGGAGATTGCAATCTGGATATTGCGAATAAAAGAGGAAAGCTTTATTAATGAAGGTGGGGTTCTGTGACGTCTTGGTCTGGGCGTTGGACACAAACGAAGGATGCGAAGTTGCAGCTATGGCGAACTTTTAGTCTAAACAAAACCCAAAGTCTAGACGATGCCCTAAGGGTTGTATATATGGAGGAGAGAGGGGGAATTTCGTGGCCCTTGGTGGAGGGGTCCGAAACCAACCCTAACTCTTGTTTCCCCACACATACGGACTCTAAAAACAGCCTATACTTAAGTACTTCGAAAATACATGGGCCTGGCCCAATAATAAGGTGACGTAGCACCTTGAATAGCCTCTGGACGAAATTTATGAAGTGGCATCTTGTATATTTCGTCCCATGTTTCATGCACTCATTATGGTGGCTTCAAAGTCCTGGAATCATCACTTGTAACTCCGTTCTTGTTCCCCTTGTGATAGAGGCTAAGGTGTCCCGATGTTTCGATGAGATGGTGGCTATCGTTTTCTGTGGGAGTCGACCTTGACGATCCGACTACGAACGTGCGAGACGTCGCGCCTTAGCAATCGCTAAACCAACTTCCGAGGGTTATTTACCACGCCGGGGCACGATCAACCTGACCACGAGGGTCTGTTTTCCTGCGAGCAAACGAAGAACAAGCAAGAAACTAAGATTGCAATCGGGATATTGCGAATATAAGATGAAAGCTTTATTGATCAAGGTGGGGTTCTGTGACGTCTTGGTCTGGTCGTTGGACACAAACGAAGTACGCGAAGTTGCAGCTATGGCGAACTTTTAATCTAAACAAAACCCAAGTCTAAATGAAGCCTTAAGGGCTATATATATAGGGAAAAGAGAGGGGATTTTGTCCACCCTTGGCAAGGTGGGACTAAAACACCTCATAAGTCGTTTCCCCTATAATATGGACTCTAAAAATAGATTACATGGGCCTGGCCCAAAATAAGGTGGCGCGACACCAATAATAAGCTATGGAGGAAATTTATGAAAGGCCATCTTGTATATTTCGTCCATCTTCTTGTATGTCATCATGGTGGCTTCAAAGTCCGGAAATCTCCACTTGAACCTCCATTCTTGTTCTCTTTGCACGCACCTTCATCTCCGTGCTTGACCATGGTCCAATGTTCATCCTTCTTGTCCGTGCTAGGCCCTTCAATTGCAAGCAACACAAATGTATCTAAGTTAGGCAGCATCATATTCTCATGAACACTAGAAACATTACCAAGAAACGAAAGTACCTGATAATTTAATTGGCGTATCTGAGCTCTAGCAACTGTTCCAAGAGGTAAAACAACAAGGGATATGGGTGTAACTGTGGTAGCCATGTCCTCATCATCCTCCCCTTCTTGAAAACAAAGCCGTCCTCGGCTTAATCTGAAATATGGCTAACAATAGAGACAAGGTGTACACGTTGTATATGTATATGTCACCATTTTAACCGATCTCAGTTGTGGCACATGTGACACAGTTATACAAGAGCACCCTTCAAAAGTCGTGAAAAATAAAGCCAATATATTATCACAAGAAGTCAAAGGCATGAAAATATTGCAACTCAGTTTGCACATATAAGTGAAGCTCTTATTCATTATAAAAGATTGGCAATGCTCATCATTAAACCATCCCAACCTTGATGAACCATCACCAAGATTAGAGGTCATATCAAAATGATTAAACATTGGCACAACTATTTTCAAACGTATTTGATCCAAATCTGATCTTTTCACTGATTCACATGGTTCTTTTGCATCAATTGTTAATTCAATGGGTTCACTCAAAATTATTTAATCACATGGCAAAGTCAAATCATGAACATAGTCCTCTAAAATAGCTAGTGTGATCAAAGTAGTGGGTAGCTCATCGCATGGTTCATTTAAATTGACAAGGCATTCATCATACTCATGTGGAGGTGGAAGATCGGTACCTTTGTCATTACCTCTTATGATCAACAAAGATGATGTAGGCACTCTAGGTGGCGACATGTCACATGGTGGAGGTGATGTAGTGCTCTCAACAATGGATGTTGTTGCCATAGGAGACGCAGTGGCGGAAGGAACAACCGTCGCAACTCGTGGGATTTGCACCTTCCGCTTGTTTATCTTGTGGGCAACACGTCTTGTTATCTCCTGTTTAGCTTTGCAAGCAAGACGAAACAAACGGTCCATAGGATAACATGTTTCATGAATTAGTATCTCCTGAATGTCACGGTTTAATCCTCCCCAAAATATATCCATAAATTCTTCTTCACTTGCTTCTAAAGAGGAATGCAACAAGGTAGTTTGTAAATCATCATAATATTTCATTACAGTGTCACTACCTTGTTTTAAATGTTGCAACTTTTTAATCATGTCACGAGTATAATAAGCGGGGACGAATGTATGTCGCATGGCAAGTTTCAAAGCATCCCAAGTAATAGGTATATAATCAGGGTGTAACCGACAATATTCACTCCACCAAACTAAAGCATAACCAGTGAAAGAACCAACCGCAACCTTAACTTTTTTATGTTCATCAAAATTATGGGAAGCAAATATAATATTTATGTCGAACTGATGAGGACATCAATACCATTGTTACACCCACAGCCCCTACCGCTACATATACGGGACCAATTACTAGAGCTCGCGCACGCCAATTAAATTATCAGGTACTTTCGTTTCTTGGTAATGATTCTAATGTTCATGAGAATATGATGCTGCCTAAATTGGATACATTTGTTTTGCTTACAAATGAAGGGCCTAGCTTGGAGAAGGATGAACATTGGAGCAAGAACAAGCATGGAGATGATGCCATGCGCAAGGGGAACAAGAACGGAGTTACAAGTGATAATTTCAGGACTTTGAAGCCACCATAATGGGTGCATGAAGCCTTGGACGAAATATACAAGATGCCACTTCATAAATTTTGTCCCGAGGCTATTATAGGTGCTGCGTCACCTTTTTATTGGGCCAGGCCCATGTAATTTCGAAATACATAAGTATAGGCTATTTTTAGAGTCCGTATGTGTGGGGAAACAAGAGATAGGGTTGATTTCGGACCCCTCCACCAAGGGCCACGAAATTCCCCCTCTCTTCCCCCATATATGCAGCCCTTAGGGCACCGTTTAGACTTTGGGTTTTGTTTAGATTAAAAGTTCGCCATAGCTGCAACTTCGCGTACTTCGTTTGTGTTCAACGACCAGACAAAGGCGTCACAGAACCCCACCTTGATCAATAAAGCTTTCATCTTATATTCGCAATATCCAGATTGCAATCTCAGTTTCTTGCTTGTTCTTCGTTTGCTCGCAGGAAACAGACCCTCGTGGTCAGGTTGATCGTGCTCCGGCGTGGTCAATAACCTCTCGGAGTTGGTTTAGCGATTGCTAAGGCGCGACGTCCTCGCACGTTCGTAGTCGGATCGTCAAAGTCGACTGCCACCAAAGCATCGAAAGACGGGACACCTTTGCCTCTATCAGGTGGTATCAGATTTCCAGGTTGCTCGGTGAGATTTTACAGTTTTTCGTAGTTTAGATCGAGTCTGTTCTTCATACCTATAGTCCACGAAAAAGCCAAAAAAAATTAGGGTTAGTTCATCCCATCCGAACCAATCTGAGCCTTACATAATCTTTTCTGTATTTGCTTTGTTGAATTTGCGGTTGCATCGTCGTGTCCAGTTGCTGGTCTTACCGTCTAGTCTTTTAGAGTTTCGAGTTCTGTTCACAGGTTGTCACGTCGTCGCTGCCATATATCACCACCGCATCATCATCGTCGCTGTTGCCATATACCACCACCACATATTCACCGCCAATCCGAATCCATATACGCCACCACATATCCGCCGCCATCACGCCAATCCGAGTTCACCTGCAACATATATCCGCCACCTGTCCGTGTTCCACCAGATTCATCTCCGCCACCAGTCCGAGTTCCACCAGATTCATCTCCGCCACCAGTTCTAGTCCGAGTCCAGTAATTGTTGCATTGTTCTCGATTTCCAGATCACGCGATACTCCGAGTCGTGACAGAGAAGGACTCCCCAACTTCCGAGCCATCCGCAGAAGAAAAATAGTTCCAATTTCAAAAAGAAAACTAAGTCTGGAAAATTCTGGCTAGGCAGTTTTTAGACCATTTGTAGACTTTTTCGAAAAAAAAATTGTTGCGGAGCAAAAAAAAAGAGGAAAAAAAGTGCAAAAAAAAGAGAAAAAAAATTCAGAGTGTGCTCCTCCCTTGTTTACGTGGCGCGCCGTGATTTTGTTGGTGTTCTAGGCTCGTGTCTCTAGCACAGTCTAGCCTAGGACCAGCACAGTACCGTCGTTGAGCGTTTATTCAACTTTGCATCTCTGAATTGATTATTGCTGACCCTTTTTGCTACCATATTATAAGCCTTCCCAGCTCCACATACATCTACGTCGTGCGTTTGGCTCTCCCTGGTAATCACTCTATCCAAGGTTTGAGAGTCTTGACTACAACGGTTGCCGATCACCGCCTGTTGCTGGGTAAGAACTGGTAAGAATTTGAGTTTTGCTAGACGGATTTGTGACACCCACCACCACTACTTTTTCGTAGTCTGTAGGATCATATTCTTGTGTATTTCTATTGCTGCTAACCATGCCAGGATCACAAGCCGACGAGATTGACTAGGAGAATTTATCGAACAAGGAGCTTCATGATAAGTTTCAGCAAATGATGACTGAACATGTGCAAGATGTGCTGAACAATTTTGAAGAGGCCATGGAGAAGATCACTGGCCTTGAGAAGACATTCGAAACAAAGCTCGATAACAAGTTTAATGAATTGCTCGCGCGTCTTCCACCACCACCACCCGCTGCACCTAACGCACCTCTCCAACAACAACAACAACAACGACTACCTCCACGTCGCGAAACAGACCGCCGCCGAGCAAGCCGTGTTCCTCTTGCGTTTGGCCAAACTGTTGGTGCTGCTGTTGATACTTCTATGGCTCCTGCTGCTGATGCGGAGGAGGATGATTATGTGGGAGATTATGAGGATGAGGTTGATCAAAATCAGCACTACGTGCAGCCACCTATACCACCACCAGCAGGTCGACCTTAGGTATATATTCGTAATGGTAGGCCTGCACCACCACCTCAGGTACGAGATGATGTCCATATTCCTAAACTGAAATTGAATATTCCACCATTTGAGGGTAGATATGTTCCTGATATATATCTTACTTGGGAGTTAGAAACTGAACAACGATTTACATGTTTACAATATCCTGAGGAGAGACGAGTTGCTACTGCTGTTTGTGCTTTCACTAGTTTTGCATGTGTATGGTGGTCTGAACATTGTAGATTATATCCTATTCCAACTACTTGGGCTGCTTTGAAAACTGCTATGCGTACGCGTTGGGTTCCACCATATTATCAACGTGAATTGCTTCAAAAATTGCAGCGTTTAAGACAAGGGAAAAATTCTGTAGAAGAATATTATCAGGAATTACAAACTGGCATGATTAGATGTGGTATTGTTGAGGAGAATGAAGCTATGCTTGCACGCTTTCTGGGTGGATTAAATAGAGAGATTCAGACCATTCTAGACTATAAGGAGTATACTAATATCACTCGTTTATTCCATCTTGCTTGTAAAGCTGAACGTGAAGTGCAGGATCGACAAGCATTGGGGCGAACTAACTTTTCTGCAGGCCGGCCTTCATCATGGACACCACGTGCATCTTCTACTTCAACTGCACCAGCACCTCAGTCACGTGCCTCCTCCAGTCGTGATACAAGAAAACAGGCACAACCACCATTATCTGCCAAGAGCGCACCTGCTGGGCCTGCACAGAGTTCTTCTTCTTCCCTGGCATCAACAGGGCACACAAGTGATATTATTTGTCGTCGTTGTAAGGGAGGAGGTCATTATGCGAGAGAATGCAAATCTCCGCGTGTGATGATTGCTACCGCGGATGGTGGATATGAGTCCGCTAGTGACTATGATGAGGAGACTTTGGCTCTCATTACACGTGAAGAACATGGTGGAGATGATTCTGATCATGAGACGCAATACATGGCTCCTGAAGACGCTGACAGGTATGAATGTTTAGTTGCTCAACGTGTTTTGAGTGTGCAGATCACACAAGCTGAGCAAAATCAGAGGCACAATTTGTTCCATACCAAGGGAGTTGTGAAGGAACGTTCTGTGCGCGTCATCATAGACGGAAGGAGCTGCAACAACTTGGCTAGCATGGAGATGGTGGAGAAGCTTTCTCTCACCACAAGACCACATCCACATCCTTACTACATCCAATGGTTCAACAACAGCGGCAAGGTTAAGGTAACACGTACTGTTCGTGTGCATTTTAGTATCTCTACATATGCTGATTATGTTGATTGTGATGTGGTACCTATGCAAGCATCTTCCTTATTACTTGGTAGACCATGGCAATTTGATAAAAATTCTGTACACCATGGTAGAAACAATCACTATACTCTTGTTCATAAGGATAAAAATATTACTTTGCTTCCTATGACTCATGATTCCATTTTGAAAGATGATATTAATAGAGCTAATAAAGCAAAACAGGAGACGAATAAGAGTGAAAATCAGATTGTGGCAAAAGAATTTGAGCAACAAATGAAGCCTAATAATAAACCATCTAGTGTTGCTTCTGAAATTAAATTGAAAAGTGCATGTTTGTTTGCCACCAAATCTGATATTGATGAGCTAGATTTCAGCAAATCTGTTTGCTATGCTTTTGTGTGCAAAGAGGCATTATTTTCATTCGAGGACGTGCCTTCCTCTTTGCCTCCTGCTGTCACTAACATTTTGTAGGAGTTCGCTGACGTCTTTCCACAAGACGTGCCACCGGGATTACCGCCTATTCAAGGGATTGAGCATCAGATTGACTTAATTCCCGGTGCTTCACTGCCAAACCGTGCACCATACCGTACCAATCCAGAGGTGATGAGGACATCAATACCATTGTTACACCCACAGCCCCTACTGCTACATATACGGGACCAATTACTAGAGCTCGCGCACGCCAATTAAATTATCAGGTACTTTCGTTTCTTGGTAATGATTCTAATGTTCATGAGAATATGATGCTGCCTAAATTGGATACATTTTTTTTGCTTACAAATGAAGGGCCTAGCTTGGAGAAGGATGAACATTGGAGCAGGAACAAGCATGGAGATGATGCCATGCGCAAGGGGAACAAGAACGGAGTTACAAGTGATGATTTCAGGACTTTGAAGCCACCATAATGGGTGCATGAAGCCTTGGATGAAATATACAAGATGCCACTTCATAAATTTCGTCCCGAGGCTATTATAGGTGCTGCGTCACCTTTTTATTGGGCCAGGCCCATGTAATTTCGAAATACATAAGTATAGGCTATTTTTCGAGTCCGTATGTGTGGGGAAACAAGAGATAGGGTTGATTTCGGACCCCTCCACCAAGGGCCACGAAATTCCCCCTCTCTTCCTCCATATATACAGCCCTTAGGGCACCATTTAGACTTTGGGTTTTGTTTAGATTAAAAGTTCGCCATAGCTGCAACTTCACGTACTTCATTTGTGTTCAACGACCAGACAAAGGCGTCGCAGAACCCCACCTTGAACAATAAAGCTTTCATCTTATATTCGCAATATCCAGATTGCAATCTTAGTTTCTTGCTTGTTCTTCGTTTGCTCGCAGGAAACAGACCCTCGTGGTCAGGTTGATCGTGCTCCGGTGTGGTCAATAACCTCTCGGAGTTGGTTTAGCGATTGCTAAGGCGCGACGTCCTCGCACGTTCGTAGTCGGATCGTCAAAGTCGACTTCCACCAAAGCGATATCCATCATCTCATCGAAAGACGGGACACCTTTGCCTCTATCAAGTGGTATCAGATTTCCAGGTTGCTCGGTGAGATTTTACAGTTTTTCGTAGTTTAGATCGAGTCTGTTCTTCATACCTATAGTCCACGAAAAAGCCAAAAAAAATTTAGGGTTAGTTCATCCCATCCGAACCAATCTGAGCCTTGCATAATCTTTTCTATATTTGCTTTGTTGAATTTGCGGTTGCATCGTCGTGTCCAGTTGCTGGTCTTAACGTCTAGTCTTTTAGAGTTTCGAGTTCTGTTCACAGGTTGTCACGTCGCCGCTGCCATATTTCACCACCGCATCATCATCGTCCATGTTGCCATATACCACCACCACATATTCACCGCCAATCCGAATCCATATACGCCACCACATATCCGCCGCCATCACGCCAATCCGAGTTCACCTGCAACATATATCCGCCACCTGTCCGTGTTCCACCAGATACATCTCCGCCACCAGTCCGAGTTCCACCAGATTCATCTCCGCCACCAGTCCTAGTCCGAGTCCAGTAATTGTTGCATTGTTCTCGATTTCCAGATCACGCGATACTCCGAGTCATGACAGAGAAGGACTCCCCAACTTCCGAGCCATCCGCAGAAGAAAAATAGTTCCAATTTCAAAAAAAAACTAAGTCTGGAAAATTCTGGCTAGGCAGTTTTTAGACCATTTGTAGACTTTTTCAAAAAAAATTTGTTGCGGAGCAAAAAAAAAAGAGGAAAAAAAGTGCAAAAAAAAGAGAAAAAAATTCAGAGTGTTCTCCTCCCTTGTTTACGTGCCGCGCCGTGATTTTGTTGGTGTTCTAGGCTCGCGTCTCTAGCACAGTCTGGCCTAGGACCAGCACAGTACCGTCGTTGAGCGTTTATTCAACTTTGCATCTCTGAATTGATTATTGCTGACCCTTTTTGCTACCATATTATAAGCCTTCCCAGCTCCACATACATCTACGTCATGCGTTTGACTCTCCCTGGTAATCTCTCTATCCAAGCTTTGAGAGTTTTGACTACAACGGTTGCCGATCACCGCCTGCTGCTGGGTAAGAACTGGTAAGAATTTGAGTTTTGCTTGACGGGTTTGTGACACCCACCACCACCACTTGTTCGTAGTCTGTAGGATCACATTCTTGTGTGTTTCTATTGCTGCTAACCATGCCAGGATCACAAGCCGACGAGATTGACTGGGAGAATTTATCGAACAAGGAGCTTCATGATAAGTTTCAGCAAATGATGACTGAACAGGTGCAAGATGTGCTGAACAATTTTGAAGAGGCCATGGAGAAGATCACTGGCCTTGAGAAGACGTTCGAAACAAAGCTCAATAACAAGTTTAATGAATTGCTCGCGCGCCTTCCACCACCACCACCCGCTGCACCTAACGCACCTCTCCAACAACAACAACAACGACTACCTCCACGTCGCGACACAGACCTCCGTCGAGCAAGCCGTGTTCCTCTTGCGTTTGGCCAAACTGTTGGTGCTGCTGTTGATACTTCTGTGGCTCCTGCTGCTGATGCGGAGGAGGATGATTATGTGGGAGATTATGAGGATGAGGTTGATCAAAATCAGCACTACGTGCAGCCACCTGTACCACCACCAGCAGGTCGACCTCAGGTATATATTCATAATGGTAGGCCTGCACCACCACCTCAGGTACGAGATGATGTCCATATTCCTAAACTGAAATTGAATATTCCACCATTTGAGGGTAGATATGTTCCTGATATATATCTTACTTGGGAGTTAGAAACTGAACAACGATTTACATGTTTACAATATCCTGAGGAGAGACGAGTTGCTGCTGCTGTTTGTGCTTTCACTAGTTTTGCATGTGTATGCTGGTTTGAACATTGTAGATTATATCCTATTCCAACTACTTGGGCTGCTTTGAAAACTGCTATGCGTACGCGTTGGGTTCCACCATATTATCAACGTGAATTGCTTCAAAAATTGCAGCGTTTAAGACAAGGAAAAATTCTGTAGAAGAATATTATCAGGAATTACAAACTGGCATGATTAGATGTGGTATTGTTGAGGAGAATGAAGCTATGCTTGCACGTTTTTTGGGTGGATTAAATAGAGAGATTCAGACCATTCTAGACTATAAGGAGTATACTAATATCACTCGTTTATTCCATCTTGCTTGTAAAGCTGAACGTGAAGTGCAGGATCGACAAGCATTGGGGCGAACTAACTTTTCTGCAGGCCGACCTTCATCATGGACACCACGTGCATCTTCTACTTCAACTGCACCAGCACCTCCATCCGGTGCCACCTCCAGCCGTGATACAAGAAAACAGACACAACCACCATTATCTGCGAAGAGCGCACCTGCGGGGCCTGCACAGTGTTCTTTTTCTTCCATGGCATCAACAGGGCACACAAGTGATATTATTTGTCGTCGTTGTAAGGGAGGAGGTCATTATGCGAGAGAATGCAAATCTCCGTGTGTGATGATTGCTACCGCGGATGGTGGATATGAGTCTGCTAGTGACTATGATGAGGAGACTTTGGCTCTTATTACACGTGAAGAACATGGTGGAGATGATTCTGATCATGAGACGCAATACATGGCTCCTGAAGACGCTGACAGGTATGAATGTTTAGTTTCTCAATGTGTTTTGAGTGTGCAGATCACACAAGCTGAGCAAAATCAGAGGCACAATTTGTTCCATACCAAGGGTGTTGTGAAGGAACGTTCTGTGCGCGTCATCATAGATGGAGGGAGCTGCAACAACTTGGCTAGCATGGAGATGGTGGAGAAGCTTTCTTTCAAAACAAGACCACATCCACATCCTTACTACATCCAATGGTTCAACAACAGCGGCAATGTTAAGGTAACATGTACTGTTCGTGTGCATTTTAGTATCTCTACATATGCTGATTATGTTGATTGTGATGTGGTACCTATGCAAGCATGTTCCTTATTACTTGGTAGACCATGGCAATTTGATAAAAATTCTGTACACCATGGTAGAAACAATCACTATACTCTTGTTCATAACGATAAAAATATTACTTTGCTTCCTATGACTCCTGATTCCATTTTGAAAGATGATATTAATAGAGCTAATAAAGCAAAACAGGAGACAAATAAGAGTGAAAATCAGATTGTGGCAAAAGAATTTGAGCACCAAATGAAGCCTAATAATAAACCATCTACTGTTGTTTCTGAAATTAAATTGAAAAGTGCATGTTTACTTGCCACCAAATCTGATATTGATGAGCTAGATTTTAGCAAATCTGTTTGCAATGCTTTTGTGTGCAAAGAGGCATTATTTTCATTCGAGGACGTGCCTTCCTCTTTGCCTCCTGCTGTCACTAACATTTTGCAGGAGTTCGCTGACGTCTTTCCACAAGACGTGCCACCGGGAATACCGCCTATTCGAGGGATTGAGCATCAGATTGACTTAATTCCCGGTGCTTCACTGCCAAACCGTGCACCATACCGTACCAATCCAGAGGAGACGAAGGAGATTATGCGTCAAGTACAAGAGCTTCTTGACAAAGGTTATATACGCGAATCCCTTAGTCCTTGTGCTGTTCCTATTATTCTAGTGCCGAAAAAGGATGGTACATCACGTATGTGTGTTGATTGTAGAGGCATTAATAATATTACTATTCGTTATCATCATCCTATTCCTAGGCTAGATGATATGCTTGATGAATTGAGTGGCTCTACAATATTCTCCAAAGTTGATTTGCGTAGTGGATACCATCAAATTCGTATGAAATTGGGAGATGAATGGAAAACAGCATTCAAAACTAAGTTTGGATTATATGAGTGGTTAGTCATGCCTTTTGGGTTAACTAATGCACCTAGTACTTTCATGAGATTAATGAACGAAGTTTTACGTGCTTTCATTGGACGATTTGTGGTAGTTTACTTTGATGACATATTGATTTATAGCAGATCTTTGGAAGAACATTTGGAACATTTACGTGCTGTTTTTATTGCTCTACGTGATGCACGTTTGTTTGGTAACCTTGGGAAGTGCACCTTTTGCACCGACCGAGTATCTTTTCTTGGCTATGTTGTTACTCTACAGGGAATTGAAGTTGATAAAGCCAAGATTGAAGCTATTGAGAGTTGGCCGCAACCCAAAACGGTCACACAAGTGAGGAGTTTTCTTGGCCTCGCTGGATTCTATAGGCGTTTTGTGAGAGATTTCAGCACCATTGCTGCACCTCTCAATGAGCTTACAAAGAAAGATGTGCCTTTTCTTTGGGGTACCGCACAGGAAGAAGCCTTCTCGGTATTGAAAGATAAGTTGACACATGCTCCTTTGCTCCAACTTATTGATTTTAATAAGACTTTTGAGCTTGAGTGTGATGCTAGTGGAATTGGATTAGGCGGTGTGTTATTACAAGATGGCAAACCTGTTGCATACTTTTCTGAAAAATTGAGTGGGCCTAGTCTGAATTATTCTACTTATGATAAAGAATTATATGCTCTTGTTCGGACTTTAGAAACATGGCAACATTATTTATGGCCCAAAGAATTTGTTATACATTCTGATCATGAATCTTAGAAACATATTAAAAGTCAAGCTAAATTGAATCATAGACATGCTAAATGGGTTGAATTCATTGAGACTTTTCCTTATGTCATTAAACACAAGAAGGGAAAAGAAAATGTTATTGCTGATACATTGTCTCGCCGCTATACTATGCTTTCACAACTTGACTTCAAAATATTTGGTTTGGAGACCATCAAAGATCAATATGTGCATGATGCTGATTTTAAAGATGTAATGCAGAATTGTAAAGAAGGAAGAATGTGGAACAAGTTCGTCGTTAACGATGGATTTGTGTTTCGTGCTAACAAGCTATGCATTCCAGCTAGCTCCGTTCGTCTTTTGTTGTTGCAGGAGGCGCATGGAGGAGGATTAATGGGACACTTTGGCGTGAAGAAGACGGAGGACGTACTTGCTACACATTTCTTTTGGCCAAAGATGAGACGGGATGTTGAGCGTTTTATTGCTCGATGCACTACATGTCAAAAAGCTAAGTCACGACTCAATCCTCATGGTTTATATATGCCTTTGCCTGTACCTAGTGTTCCTTGGGAGGATATATCTATGGACTTTGTTTTAGGTTTACCTCGAACAAAGAAGGGGAGGGATAGCATATTTGTTGTCGTGGATAGATTCTCGAAAATGGCACACTTTATACCATGTCATAAAAGCGATGATGTTGTTAATGTTGCTGATTTGTTCTTTCGTGAAATTATTCGCTTGCATGGTGTGCCAAATACTATTGTTTCAGATCGTGATACTAAATTTCTTAGCCACTTTTGGAGATGTTTATGGGCTAAGTTGGGGACTAAACTGCTTTTTAGTACTACTTGTCACCCCCAAACTGATGGACAAACTGAAGTAGTCAATAGAACGTTGTCTACTATGCTTAGGGCTGTTTTGAAGAATAATAAGAAAATGTGGGAGGAATGCTTGCCTCATATTGAATTTGCTTATAATCGTTCATTGCATTCTACTACTAAGATGTGCCCTTTTGAAGTTGTGTATGGTTTCCTACCTCGTGCACCTATTGATTTGTTGGCCTCTTCCATCTTCGGAGAAGGTTAATTTTGATGCTAAACAACGTGCTGAATTGATTTTAAAATGCATGAGTTAACTAAGGAAAACATTGAGCGTATGAATGCTAAATATAAACTTGCTGGAGATAAGGGTAGAAAACATGTTGTGTTTGCACCTGGAGATCTTGTTTGGTTACATTTGCGTAAGGATAGATTTCCTGATTTGCGCAAATCAAAGCTAATGCCACGTGCTGATGGTCCCTTTAAGGTGTTAGAGAAAATAAATGATAATGCATATAAACTTGAGCTGCCTGCAGATTTTGGGGTTAGTCCCACTTTTAACATTGCAGATTTGAAGCCTTATTTGGGTGAGGAAGATGAGTTTCCGTCGAGGACGACTTCATTTCAAGAAGGGGAGGATGATGAGGACATCAATACCATTGTTACACCCACAGCCCCTACTGCTACATATACGGGACCAATTACTAGAGCTCGCGCACGCCAATTAAATTATCAGGTACTTTCGTTTCTTGGTAATGATTCTAATGTTCATGAGAATATGATGCTGCCTAAATTGGATACATTTGTTTTGCTTACAAATGAAGGGCCTAGCTTGGAGAAGGATGAACATTGGAGCAAGAACAAGCATGGAGATGATGCCATGCGCAAGGGGAACAAGAACGGAGTTACAAGTGATGATTTCAGGACTTTGAAGCCACCATAATGGGTGCATGAAGCCTTGGACGAAATATACAAGATGCCACTTCATAAATTTCGTCCCGAGGCTATTATAGGTGCTGCGTCACCTTTTTATTGGGCCAGGCCCATGTAATTTCGAAATACATAAGTATAGGCTATTTTTCGAGTCTGTATGTGTGGGGAAACAAGAGATAGGGTTGATTTCGGACCCCTCCACCAAGGGCCACGAAATTCCCCCTCTCTTCCTCCATATATACAGCCCTTAGGGCACCGTTTAGACTTTGGGTTTTGTTTAGATTAAAAGTTCGCCATAGCTGCAACTTCGCGTACTTCGTTTGTGTTCAACGACCAGACAAAGGCGTCACAGAACCCCACCTTGATCAATAAAGCTTTCATCTTATATTCGCAATATCCAGATTGCAATCTTAGTTTCTTGCTTGTTCTTCGTTTGCTCGTAGGAAACAGACCCTCGTGGTCAGGTTGATCGTGCTCCGGCGTGGTCAATAACCTCTCGGAGTTGGTTTAGCGATTGCTAAGGCGCGACGTCCTCGCACGTTCGTAGTCGGATCGTCAAAGTCAACTTCCACCAAAGCGATATCCATCATCTCATCGAAAGACGGGACACCTTTGCCTCTATCAAGAGGAGACGAAGGAGATTATGCGTCAAGTACAAGAGCTTCTCGACAAAGGTTATATACGCGAATCCCTTAGTCCTTGTGTTGTTCCTATTATTCTAGTGCCGAAAAAGGATGGTACATCACGTATGTGTGTTGATTGTGGAGGCATTAATAATATTACTATTCGTTATCGTCATCCTATTCCTAGGCTAGATGATATGCTTGATGAATTGAGTGGCTCTACAATATTCTCCAAAGTTGATTTGCGTAGTGGATACCATCAAATTCGTATGAAATTGGGAGATGAATGGAAAACAGCATTCAAAACTAAGTTTGGATTATATGAGTGGTTAGTCATGCCTTTTGGGTTAACTAATGCACCTAGTACTTTCATGAGATTAATGAACGAAGTTTTACGTGCTTTCATTGGACGATTTGTGGTAGTTTACTTTGATGACATATTGATTTATAGCAGATCTTTGGAAGAACATTTGGAACATTTACGTGCTGTTTTTATTGCTCTACGTGATGCACGTTTGTTTGGTAACCTTGGGAAGTGCACCTTTTGCACCGACCGAGTATCTTTTCTTGGCTATGTTGTTACTCCACAGGGAATTGAAGTTGATAAACCAAGATTGAAGCTATTGAGAGTTGGCCGCAACCCAAAACGGTCACACAAGTGAGGAGTTTTCTTGGCCTCGCTGGATTCTATAGGCGTTTTGTGAGAGATTTCAGCACCATTGATGCACCTCTCAATGAGCTTACAAAGAAAGATGTGCCTTTTCTTTGGGGTACCGCACAGGAAGAAGCCTTCTCGGTATTGAAAGATAAGTTGACACATGCTCATTTACTCCAACTTCCTGATTTTAATAAGACTTTTCAGCTTGAATGTGATGCTAGTGGAATTGGATTAGGCGGTGTGTTATTACAAGATGGCAAACCTGTTGCATACTTTTCTGAAAAATTGAGTGGGCCTAGTCTGAATTATTCTACTTATGATAAAGAATTATATGCTCTTGTTCGGACTTTAGAAACATGGCAACATTATTTATGGCCCAAAGAATTTGTTATACATTCTGATCATGAATCTTTGAAACATATTAAAAGTCAAGCTAAACTGAATCGTAGACATGCTAAATGGGTTGAATTCATTGAGACTTTTCCTTATGTCATTAAACACAAGAAGGGAAAAGAAAATGTTATTGCTGATGCATTGTCTCGCCGCTATACTATGCTTTCACAACTTGACTTCAAAATATTTGGTTTGGAGACCATTAAAGATCAATATGTGCATGATGCTGATTTTAAAGATGTAATGCAGAATTGTAAAGAACGAAGAATGTGGAACAAGTTCGTCGTTAACGATGGATTTGTGTTTCGTGCTAACAAGCTATGCATTCCAGCTAGCTCCGTTCGTCTTTTGTTGTTGCAGGAGGCGCATGGAGGAGGATTAATGGGACACTTTGGCATGAAGAAGACGGAGGACGTACTTGCTACACATTTCTTTTGGCCAAAGATGAGACAGGATGTTGAGCGTTTTATTGCTCGATGCACTACATGTCAAAAAGCTAAGTCACGACTCAATCCTCATGGTTTATATATGCCTTTGCCTGTACCTAGTGTACCTTGGGAGCATATATCTATGGACTTTGTTTTAGGTTTACCTCGAACAAAGAAGGGGAGGGATAGCATATTTGTTGTCGTGGATAGATTCTCGAAAATGGCACACTTTATACCATGTCATAAAAGCGATGATGCTGTTAATGTTGCTGATTTGTTCTTTCGTGAAATTATTCGCTTGCATGGTGTGCCAAATACTATTGTTTCAGATCGTGATACTAAATTTCTTAGCCACTTTTGGAGATGTTTATGGGCTAAGTTGGGGACTAAACTGCTTTTTAGTACTACTAGTCACCCCCAAACTGATGGACAAACTGAAGTAGTCAATAGAACGTTGTCTACTATGCTTAGGGCTGTTTTGAAGAATAATAAGAAAATGTGGGAGGAATGCTTGCCTCATATTGAATTTGCTTATAATCGTTCATTGCATTCTACTACTAAGATGTGCCCTTTTGAAGTTGTGTATGGTTTCCTACCTCGTGCACCTATTGATTTGTTGCCTCTTCCATCTTCAGAGAAGGTTAATTTTGATGCTAAACAACGTGCTGAATTGATTTTAAAAATGCATGAGTTAACTAAGGAAAACATTGAGCGTATGAATGCTAAATATAAACTTGCTGGAGATAAGGGTAGAAAACATGTTGTGTTTGCACCTGGAGATCTTGTTTGGTTACATTTGCGTAAGGATAGATTTCCTGATTTGCGCAAATCAAAGCTAATGCCACGTGCTGATGGTCCCTTTAAGGTGTTAGAGAAAATAAATGATAATGCATATAAACTTGAGCTGCCTGCAGATTTTGGGGTTAGTCCCACTTTTAACATTGCAGATTTGAAGCCTTATTTGGGTGAGGAAGATGAGTTTCCATCGAGGATGACTTCATTTCAAGAAGGGGAGGATGATGAGGACATCAATACCACTGTTACACCCACACCCCCTACTGCTACATATACGGGACCAATTACTAGAGCTCGCGCACGCCAATTAAATTATCAGGTACTTTCGTTTCTTGGTAATGATTCTAATGTTCATGAGAATATGATGCTGCCTAAATTGGATACATTTGTTTTGCTTACAAATGAAGGGCCTAGCTTGGAGAAGGATGAACATTGGAGCAAGAACAAGCATGGAGATGATGCCATGCGCAAGGGGAACAAGAACGGAGTTACAAGTGATGATTTCAGGACTTTGAAGCCACCATAATGGGTGCATGAAGCCTTGGACGAAATATACAAGATGCCACTTCATAAATTTCGTCCCGAGGCTATTATAGGTGCTGCGTCACCTTTTTATTGGGACAGGCCCATGTAATTTCGAAATACATAAGTATAGGCTATTTTTAGAGTCCGTATGTGTGGGGAAACAAGAGATAGGGTTGATTTCGGACCCCTCCACCAAGGGCCACGAAATTCCCCCTCTCTTCCCCCATATATACAGCCCTTAGGGCACCGTTTAGACTTTGGGTTTTGTTTAGATTAAAAGTTCGCCATAGCTGCAACTTCGCGTACTTCATTTGTGTTCAACGACCAGACAAAGGCGTCACAGAACCCCACCTTGATCAATAAAGCTTTCATCTTATATTCGCAATCTCCAGATTGCAATCTCAGTTTCTTGCTTGTTCTTCGTTTGCTCGCAGGAAACTGACCCTTGTGGTCAGGTTGATCGTGTTCCGGCGTGGTCAATAACCTCTCGGAGTTGGTTTAGCGATTGCTAAGGCGCGACATCCTCGCACGTTCGTAGTCGGATCGTCAAAGTCGACTGCCACCAAAGCGATATCCATCATCTCATCGAAATACGGGACACCTTTGCCTCTATCACGAACTCCCATTCAATATATAAAGCAGGTCTAAAACGACCATTAAATGATGGTATAGAAACATTAACCTGATCATGTGCATTTGGATGTTTATGCACCTCTCGTGATCGTTGTGGAATTTGCATAGGTGGTGGCACGTCTCCCGCGATCGACAAAGCCCATGGATTGACTCTAGATCCTGTCATGATTAGTAGAAACAAGAAACAAAATCCAAAAATAATGTTCCTATAACTACTAGGATGTGGTACTAAAACGCTCACAGTAAAGCAAATATCAATGTCTTAGAATGTCTTACCATGCAGCAGGCGGTGATCGGCAACCAGCGGTGTCAAGTAACTCCAAAAGTTGGGTAAAGCGATTGCCAGGTGAACGTATGGATAGACGGTGTAGAAATATGTGGAGCTGGGTTGGCTTTATATATGTGGGAAAAAAATGCTACAACCACGTTAATTAGTGCAAGCTGAAAATTCGTTCAAAGTGGTCGAGTGCTGATCCTAGGCTAGACCGTGCTAGAGACGCGAGCCTAAGACACAAATGAAATTCACGTGCCCTGGCAACCAAGTAGTCAAGTTGCAACAAAAAAAATATGAGCAACGTAGCAACAAGCCAAACGAGCAATACTTCTCTCCTGCTGTTTTTTTTCTATCTTCCAAACTCTGACTCTTTTTTTTCATTGGATTAGTCAATAAAAAAAATCCACCAACGTGAATTGCTAGGACTCCAAACCGAATAGGTTTTATTATTTGTTTCTTTCTTTTCAAGAAACGTCCAAAATATGGAAACCTCGAACCGAATCTGTACTCTTTAATTCGTCCCCTCCTGTTTCTTTTTGGCTGATCAAAATTTGTGGGACTTGTTTCCACGCATATCTAACAACCAAAGGAAACTTTCTCTCTGTTCCTTTTATTCCGCCAACCTCTCTTCTCTCTCTCTCTCTCTCTCTGTCTCTCTCTCTCTCTCTCTTTGCAGCGATCTCCATGGATCCAAACTAGTACTATGATTCGGTCAACCAAAAGAAGGATTCAATCAGATCTGCACTTTCCTTTCTTTGCCTTCAACGATTAGGAAACTTTCCAAGAACTACGCTGCTATTTTTATTTCTCAAATCTGCACAAGATTACCACGTGATGGCGTTACTTGGAAACGAAATCTTTTTTTTAACTCCAACGTTGGTTGCTCGTTATCTTCTTTGATTTTTCTTCTCCTTCTCACTCTCCAACAAAAATCCAAACGTCCAATACTTGGAAACAGACCAGCACGTCCTCCTTTGCTTTTTTTCTCCTTATTTACCACAACAAACAGGGATTTATGGACACAGATCGGCGCTTGCCTTTTCTTTCACGGATGATCCCTTCTTTCCTTAAAACCAGCCACGTACTGTTTCCAAACGAACTTGCCTTTTTTTGGGCGACCAAATCTTGCCACGAATCTACTAGTAGCTCGGTTTCCAACAAAAGCAATCCCAACGTGGCAACAACACGAATTTCCTTCCAACCTAGAAAACAGATCAACGCTGGACTCTCCTTTCCTTTTTTTAGCGATTCTTTTCGTTTGTTAACAAACCAGGAAACTTTCCAAGTAATACCACGTCGTCCTTTTCTTCTTTTATTTTCGCCCTTTGTATTTCCTGGCCGAACCAATCTCTTTCCTTCTTCTCTCACCTCAAAACGCTCACTTTCCTTATATACGTTTTATTCGTTCCTGTTTTTTTCTTTCCTCCAATTTTTTTCAGATTTTTGTAACTCCACGATCACAAGGACTTATTCCCTTCGATCCAAACCTTCTGAATGTTTTTTTGCAAAGGATGGAAAGAACAATGCCGGCTGCAAGACAATAACAGATGATAGCGACAACAATAAAAGTGTATGGACGGTCGTGATGGCGACGAGCAAAAGATTCTGTAGTGGAAGATGACAACGAGGTGAATGATGGTGTTTGCGGAAGCGGCGTGAACAAAACGTGCTCAGAACTCGAAACTCTAAAATACTAGACCTAAACCAGCAACTCGACACACGATGCAACCGAAAATTCAACAATGCAAAAACTAAGTGATAATAGCGAAAGGCTCAGACTGTCTGGGACACGGATGAACTAATCTAACTCTTTTTTGGTGGCTTTTTCTTGGACTCTAGGTACGAAGAACATATGGAATCTAGACTATGAAAAACTGGAAATCTCACCGAGCAACCTGAAAACTGACATCACTTGATAGAGGCTAAGGTGTCCCGATGTTTCGATGAGATGGTGGCTATCATTTTCTGTGGGAGTTGACCTTGACGATCCGACTACGAACGTGCGAGACGTCACGCCTTAGCAATCGCTAAACCAACTTCCGAGGGTTATTGACCACGCCGGGGCACGATCAACCTGACCACGAGGGTCTGTTTTCCTGCGAGCAAACGAAGAACAAGCAAGAAACTGAGATTGCAATCGGGATATTGCGAATATAAGATGAAAGCTTTATTGATCAAGGTGGGGTTCTATGATGTCTTGGTCTGGTCGTTGGACACAAACGAAGTACGCGAAGTTGCAGCTATGGCGAACTTTTAATCTAAACAAAACCCAAGTCTAAACGAAGCCTTAAGGGCTATATATATATGGAAAAGAGAGGGGATTGTGTCCACCCTTGGCAAGGTGGGACTAAAACACCTCCTAAGTCGTTTCCCCTATAATATGGACTCTAAAAATAGATTACATGGGCCTGGCCCAAAATAAGGTGGAGCGACACCAATAATAAGCTATGGAGGAAATTTATGAAAGTCCATCTTGTATATTTCGTCCATTTTCTTGTATCTCATCATGGTGGCTTCAAAGTCCGGAAATCTCCACTTGAACCTCCGTTCTTGTTCTCTTTGCACGCACCTTCATCTCCGTGCTTGACCATGGTCCAATGTTCATCCTTCTTGTCCGTGCTAGGCCCTTCAATTGCAAGCAACACAAATGTATCTAAGTTAGGCAGCATCATATTCTCATGAACACTAGAAACATTACCAAGAAACGAAAGTACCCGATAATTTAATTGGCGTATCTGAGCTCTAGCAACTGTTCCAAGAGGTAAAACAACAGGGGATATGGGTGTAACTGTGGTAGCCATGTCCTCATCACCTTGTGCATGCCATCATCTCCATGCTTGAACTTGCTCCAAGGTTCATCTCCCCTGCTGCTATAGATACTGGACCAATTACTAGAGCTCGCGCATGCCAATTGAATTATCAGGTACTTTCGTTTCTTGGTAACGATTCTAATCTTCATGAGAATATGATGCTGCCTAAATTGGATACATTTGTCTTGCTTACAAATGAAGGGACTAGCTTGGACAAGAAAGATGAACCTTGGAACAAGTTCAAGTGTGGAGATGATGGCATGGGCAAGGGGATCCAGAACGGAGTTACAAGTGATGATTTCAGGACTTTGAAGCCACCATAAGGAGTGCATGAAGCCTTGGACGAAATATACAAGATGCCACTTCATAAATTTCGTCCAGAGGCTATTTTAGGTGCTGCGTCACCTTATTATTGGGCCAGGCCCATGTATATTCGAAATACTTAAGTATAGGCTGTTTTTAGAGTCCGTATGTGTGGGGAAACAAGAGTTAGGGTTGGATTCAGACCCCTCCTCCAAGGGCCACGAAATTCCCCCCTCTTCCTCCATATATACAGCCCTTAGGGCGTCGTTTAGACTTTGGGTTTTGTTTAGATTAAAAGTTCGCCATAGCTGCAACTTCGCGTACTTCATTTGTGTCCAACGACCAGATCAAGATGTCACAAAACTCCGCCTTGATCAATAAAGCTTTCATCTTATATTCGCAATATCCAGATTGAAATCTCAGTTTCTTGCTTGTTCTTCGTTTGCTCACAGGAAACAGGCGCTCGTGGTCAGGTTGATCGTGCTCCGGAGTGGTCAATAACCCCTCGGAGTTGGTTTAGCGATTGCTAAGGCGCGACGTCCTCGCACGTTCGTAGTCGGATCGTCAAAGTCGACTTCCTCTAAAACGATAGCCACCATCTCATTGAAAGATGGGACACCTTTGCCTCTATCACTTTTTTGTCCAAGCTAGCCCTTCATTTGTAAGCAAAACAAATGTATCCAATTTAGGCAACATCATGTTCTTATGAACATTATAATCGTTACCAAGAAATGAAAGTACCTGATAATTCAATTGGCGTGCGCGAGCTCTAGTAATTGGTCTAGTATGTATAGCAGCAGGGGCTATGGGTGTAATGATGGTATTGATGTCCTCATCATACCTACACAAAGGAGACACAAATGTACACATCATCTATCATGATGTGTATGTGCACGTGAGAGTTTGCATAAGATAAGCATCGCTCAAAGAAATTTGATGCATGGTATAAGAACATGTCATCCATCATGAAAGAATAGTTATTGTGTATGACACTGTGACGTCCGGATAATTAAGCTATAGTAACCATCTACTAATGATGCCACATCACCAGGATTACTATTGTTAGTTTCACGATGATTCATATCTCGTTCCGAATTCAAATTCAAAATCAAGTCAGACAATAAAAGTTTTCAAATATTAAATCTAAAGTGTTCGAAATGTAGCAAATAAATCCTAGATGATTGTGGTGGTGAAACCACATTTTTATAAATTATTTAAATACTCTAAAATAAATAAAACAACATCTTCAACAATTAAATAAATGCCTTTCATATTTAGTAAAATTCTAAACTATATTATTTGGGTGCCATAGTTAATATGGCAGTAGTATATTTAGTCATACTAAATTAGGAACTACTTTTATATTTTTAGAATAGAAAATAAATTAGAGACTAAAAGAAAACATAATAGGAAAATAAGTAAAAGGAAGAAAAACAAAAAAACCAACAAGCTCCTCTGCGGGTGGGCTTTATGTAGCTATAGTATTTTGGCCCAACCCACAAAGGCTTTTCCTCCCACCTCTGTACAGAGCAGAGCAGGCCATGGTGCTGTGCACGCACGCACGCCGTCCATGCCGCCGATTCGTCGCCGTGTCGATCATCTGGGCACTCCAGGAGACAAATAAGAAGACTTCCGACGACTTGGACGAACCCTAACCCGAGTTACTGTCGCTGTCACCGCATCGATCCCGCGGCCACCGGCCTCCCCTCGCCGCGTCAAGATGTCCAAGAGCTCCCTCGTCGTCTACTCCTTCGACTACCCCATTAAATCAAGACGGGCCGCACCGCACGCTCGGCATCAAGCCATTCCCCGCCTGCGGCCGTTGCATCTCGTGTCACCATTATCCCTGCTCCGAGCCGCCCCCATCCTCACCGACCTCGCCAATGAACTTGTGGTGAGCACCTCCCCCGAATCCCCCTAATTTCCGCCTCGATTCGTTGTTATAGCCGCCGCCTTGAGCTCGTCATCGCCGCCTCGAAGCTCTGCATACGCACGCGTGTGTGCGTACTGCTACTGCCGTTGTTGTGCTGTCGTTGCCCTTCCTAGCCGTTGCACTCTCGGCCGCGCCCACTGCTAGCCCGCGCCGGCCACCGCTTGCTTCGTCGCGCACCCTCCTGCTGCCGCCGCTTCCCTCACCCGCTCGGCCACCGGGCGCGACCTACCTAGCCCTGGGGCCGCGCTCGTCGCATCGCCTGCAACTATCACCGCCGGCCCGCTCGCCGCTGCGCCCCAGGCCACGCGCCGTCGCCGCGCCCTTGCCCGCATCCGCGCCTGTTACAGCCGACGCCCGTCGCCTCCGTCGCCCGGCCGCTCCGCTCGCCCGCTGCACACCACTGCTCGTCGCCCCACACCCCGTCGCCTGGCCGCGTGATGTAGGGTGGAACCCTATAGCGTCGATCTTTCACGTTTGGAGTGGATCCTACGGGGAATCACGAAGAACACGCGGAATCACAAAGGGAAAACACGGGGAAAACGAGAGAGAATCACTCAACCAACAAGGAATCGATCACACAAGTGCTAGATCACCACACACATAAGAGATCCACAAGATCCAAAGTCAACAAAGGTAAGGATACAAAGGAACCGTTCTTCTCCAAGAGGAGGTCTTGAATCCACGAGGGGATCTTCCCACGATGGGGGCCTTGAATCCGCTTGGGGGATCTTCTCCGAAGAGGTCGTGATCTCCGAGGAGAAGTATCCAAGTGGATGAGCAAAGGCTCTCACACAAATATGAGCTAATCCAATGCTAAGTCTCAAAAGGAGGAGGAATCCTATTTATAGGCTAGGGGCGAAGGGGTACACGGGCTCAGCCCAACACGCGCACACAGGCGCTGGCCGGATGATCCGGGTCCGAAGCCGGATGATCTGGGCTGGTCCGGATGGTCCGGGTGGAGGCCTGGATGATCCGGAGACTCGGCTGGTGGAGGCGCAGGGCCGGATGTCCGGCTGGCGGTCCGGACGTCCGGGCAGGGTCCGGATGATCCGGGACGGGGTCCGGATGATCCGGCTTCAGGGGGAAGGCTTCTGTAGTCTTCGGTCGAATTAGCCGGATCGTCCGGATGGGGGTCCAGATCGTCCGGGCTCTGTCCGGATCATCCGGGCCGCCATCCGAATCGTCCGGCCAGTCTGGTCCTTGGCGCTTTTCCTCTCCGTCTTCACGTATGTCTTCCGCTTCCGGTTCTCCTTGCTCACTAGCTTCTTCACGGTGAAGTCCTTGGTACCTGAGTATGCATAGCGTTTCCGTTTGAGGTAGTAACCATGTCTCATGTGAATCGAAAGGGAATTGAGAGAGGAGAGATGTCACCTCGGTTTCGAGAGCTCTTGCACGTGCTTGAGTCATAGGTCCAAGTGGTGTTGTAGAGGATGTAGATGCGTCCATGGGGATGATCATGGGATGCTCCGCATCATATCCCCCCCCCCTTGGGAAAGATCCGACCTCGGATCGTGATCCTCATCACCATGGAAACGGTTGTCGTAGACGTACTTGTAGTTGGACGAAGTTGAAGACATGGCGCAATCCAAGTAGTCCAAGGTGTCGCCGGAGTGATAGACATGCAAAAAGAGCAAACACAAGCAACACTCGGAAATACAATGGTTAGCGCGCACAAAGTGTCCATCATGTAAGAATGAGTCCGTGCGGTAAGATTGGTCGTGACAAAGCGCATGAAGCTTATTAAGATGATCTAGAATGAGATGCAAATCATTAATGGGAGGAAATGCAATCATTGTGCACACAAATGTGTTGTAAATATGATCAATGCAACCATGGTGCAAAATGATGTCATAGTGAGACGGTTTATCAATAGCATGAATATGGCAATGGATGCTCAACATGTGTATGTTATCATGCAATTGATGGTGGGCAATATGATCATGATGTATGAATATGCCATCAAGGAAGATCACAACAAATTTGCTAAGGAAGTGAAGAAGCTCATATATCATGGATGACATGGTAATACAAGATGCAACAAGGCAATCATAATGTGAGTCGATCCATGCATGGGGTGCAAACTTGTGGTGAGTATGATATGTCCATCGAGCATGACATTTATGAGCACAATCAACAAATATGGAGGTGTTGGTGTACCAAAGCTCGATGTCGAGGCATGAGTGGAGTTCCGAAGGTGCATCCAATAAGTGCGAGCGCTCCTTAATGTGAAGGTTCATGTAGCCAATCTCCAATGTTGCTCCTCCATCCAATAGATGTAACATGTAGACAACAAGAAGGAAACAACAATGAAAGAGTGACCCATCCAATATTCGTACTTGAGGATGGCTCAAAGGGAAGGAGGTCACCTTTAGTAGATTCTCGCAAATGTTGGTGTTGCACATTGTGTATGCCTTCGCATGACCAAGTTGTCGCATAACGGCATCGCCTTGTGAAACCTCCAAAATGAAAGAACATGGCAAACACTCGGAAAAACAAATGAGGTTAGCGGAAATGCAAAACCTATCATTCGAGTGGTAAGATACCCAACAAGTGTATGCATCATGCTCATCATAACAAAGGACAAGGGAGCATTTCATAGTATGGAGGCATATGATGCGAGAACAACCAAATACAAGAGGCTCAATCAAACAAGCATGCATCACAAGTATAGTGTCCAAGTCTCCAAGATCAATAAGCATAGTATGGTTGCACTCAATACAAGTGGATATGAAAGAGGCAACTAATGGACACAAGAGACAATGATCAAGACATATCATGTGAGAGGCATGAGCATATATTTCATCAACCCAAGAAAGCAAGTAATAGTGGAACATGGGTGATGGAACATAGCAAGCAATCATAGCGATCAAGTCAAGCAAGCTAGTAGTGCGAAGATGCAACATACTAGAAGGAATCATGGCAAGCATGTCATGTGTGCAAATAGTGGGCATGAATAATGCACATGACATAGCACAAGCATGAAAGCAAGATATGAGAAAAATATCATTAATGTATTGGCGAGAGGCCATATGTAAATAGCAATGGAACATCATGACTCTCCCAACACAACAAGTATCAATAGCATGGGGCACATGATAAACATGGCAAAAGCAACAAGGATCTCCACCAAGCATGCAAATACACATAGAAGTAGCATAATGGTGAATCATGGGTAGATGCAAGCAAGGGTCACAATTGCATGGCAAAGGCATAGAAGCAAGCATAGCATGCAAAGTGAACACAATAGTATGGGCATAAGGTGACAAGTGGTAGATAGCCCATAGCCGTGTGAGAGCCAAGTAGAAGAGGTGCGCATAGTCCTTGCGCGAATGGAACGATGGTAAGGATAGTCCACGGGATCCCAAGTCATCGTTGCTCTCAAGAGCTCGTTTCGTCAACTCTTGGGATTGAGAGGTTGACGAGTATACATGAGTACCTACACAAAACAAAGACAAAGAGAAAATTGTGTGTGCATGGTATATGTACACATCATCCATCATGATGCGCACATGCTTGTGTCAGTTAGCACAAAATAGCCAATGCTCAAATAAATGAGATGCGTGATATAGAAACATGTCATCCATCATGAGAGGTTTGTTATTATGTATTTCATAATGGAGACTCAAATTGTGTAATGCATCATGAGAAATATCTAGAGCATTGTTATTCATGGAATGCATATGGTGCAAGCAATTATGGGAATCATGCAAAGTATGAAATGTATCAAGATCTCCTAATATGTATGAGGAAACTATGGGGGTCTCCTCATGAGCATGAGTAGCAACATCACATGGAGAATATTGACAACATCCAAAACAATGCATATTCGAAACAATGTGATCATGGCATGACATAGTAGATGAATTGCACAAATCATGTAAAGGAAGCATGGCAATATCATCACAAGAGAAGCAAAAGCCAATGACCATCATCTCGTCATCTATGCCATAAGTGCAAATGGGATTGATCTTAATGGGGCATGCATAGTTACTATGTTGAGATTGAAATGAAGCAATATGGGAGATCTCACTCATAGCATATGACAAGTTCAATGGATTGTCAAGTATAATGTGACCAATAGAATTTTCACAAGTTATCCTATGGAGCATAGCATCACAACTAGGCAACTCAACATGCTCATCATCATATTCATCATAAATAGGTAAGTCAAGGCATGAAGAAGTTTCACTAGCATGAAGCATGGTAATAGGTGGGTCAACATCATGGGAGCAATCATGTCAAGAGAGTCCACTAGTGGGACAAGAGAAGCACCATCACCTATGTTACCTTTGGAGCGTCGCTCATGTGTTGTAGGTGAGGTGTTGAAGATCGTTCGTTGTCATCTTCATCTTGATGGAACCATGTGGGGGGTGTATCATCGTCCACCATGGCCATCGGTTTTCCCATTGGAGGGATGGACTCGTCGAGGATAGGCATGTCGTCATGTAGGAGACCTAGCACCAAAGAAGAAAACACACTAGGAGTAGAGGTTAAGTCGTTAGAAATCATAGTGGCCTCACATGCCGTGTCAACTACCTCACTCACTAAGTGTTGTGGCTCACTCACTCCCTCAAGGATGCTCTCACTCGTATGGTTGGTGGAGTCACTCAAATGGCTCTCAACCTCACATAGGATGTGTGGCATGCTCTCATGTGTGGGGCTAGTGGTGGTCACACTCATCCTCTCATAGGAAATGCTCTCAATGTCACGTATGGTGGAGTCAATCATGTCACTCATGTGGTGGTGGCTCTCCTCACATGGCACTTGGGGCATCTCTTCATATGTGGGTGTCGGAGAGATGTTGGTGCAAATGTCTCCATGCGCGGTCGCGTAGCTTGACTCGGAGGAGGAGTCCAATGTGGGCGCCGTCTTCATGTTGTTGAAGAGGTTCGCGCTCGTCGCCGTGGTCGAAGGGGATGGCCCTTGCTCGACCTTCTTGTCGCCGTCTTGTTGTTGGAGGCCCATATGATGTGGCACCTCATAGCTCGTCTCCATGACCGAAGGGAGTTTCCCATGCTCGGCCATCTTCCTTGAGGGGCTTCCGAAGATGGAAGTGTCACCCTCGCTCGTAGGTGGTCGCCTTGGACTTGATGAAGTCGATGTAGGCGTACTCGTGGTAAGTAGGCGAAGATGTCGTACGTCCAAAGGCCAAGATGCCTTGAGAACACTTGGCGAAGATGCCGAAGTGGTTGATGTAGCCATAGTGCCGTCTTGGTGGTGGTCATCTCGCGGTCTTCTTTTATGCTCATGAAGCTTCGACTTTGCGTGTTGGGACTTGTGCATTTGCGCTTGTGGAGCATCTTCATGATGATGGTGTCGTTGTCGCGCTTGAGCTCGAAGGCGTTCATCGTCATCGTGCACATGATGCTTGGAGGTGACTTGCCCTTCATGACGATGTGGATCACGAACGTGATGTTGGTCGCCATGTCGATGTTGACTTGGACGACTTGCGCTTTCATCTTGTTTGTGCTCCGAAGATGATCGACTTGGTCGCCGCCGCCTTGAAGATGACGAAGGGGAAGTAGACTTGATCAAGGCTCTAATCTCCTCCATCCTTGCATCTTGCTCCTCTTTATGTGTGGCAAGCTTCTTGTCGAAGTAGTCCCTTCTCCTTGCTTCGGAGTGATGAATGTTGATGGAGATGTTCTCGATGCGCTCTCGCAATTTTTATTGTGTGCCTTGCACTTGTCGTTGTAGATCGAAGATAGACGCTTTGGTTATGTAGTTGTTCACGCCGTCGTTGTTGTCGAGGACCGGAGAGGAAATGCCTTGCCTATCCATCACAAGACTCGAGCAAATATGAGTGGGAGAAAGAGAAGAACTTATACCAATGTACCTTGACCGATGTTGACAATGAATCAAGTTCACTCAAATGCGGACAATGAAATAGCACTATTGGTACCAATCCTTGTCGGTTCTCACACCTACACAAGTAAAGCTTATAGTGGAGCTCGGTGAGGATAGTGGCAGAAAAATTTAATGCAAAATGTTAGCAAGAGTCAATAATGTTGAAAGAGATTCACAAATTCGCAAGTGAAACAAGTAGACCAATAGCAATATGGAAGGCACACGGAAACGCACACACGGATAGATAAATGGGGTCGTGCAACCAAGGAATGAGCACAAAATGTGGAATCCACGGAAAACGCTCGTGTTGCACAACTCAAGAGAGACGCTAGCACGATTGCTCAATAGGCGGATACGACACTTGTGCACAACCTATAAGATGCAAAATGGATAAACTTCTATCCCAAGTATGCTATGTATGTATGGTTCCCGGTGTTTCTCTCAAGCATGATCCATATGATGTAGATTTGGTATGACATCTTATGTGCAATGTGGTATGATGTTATGGCACTTGCTCACAAGCTCTTTGCTCTCTTCTCTTTTGCTTAAAAGCTTTATTTCTCTTTTTTTCTATGGCCACTTTTGCACAATGCACAAACCAAGATAGCAATTGTGTATATGCGGGGAACAAACTTGAGGCACAATGGATGATATGATACCAAGATGATATGGTATGTATGCAATGGATGGTGTAGACCACTAATGTGCACAAGTCACGTTGCCGGCAATACTCAAATGGCTAGTCTCGATAGGCAAGTAACGCAAAATGGGCTAGGGGTTAACAATGCAATTGCAAGGGAATATACAAAGGTGTCGTCGAGGTTACCGTCCTTTGCGATGATGAGTGGCGGTGTTCTTGGTGTAGATACCAAGATGATGGAGACTCGTCCCTAAGTAGCCGAAACACCTTAGGAAACGGAAAAAACCGCAAACTCAAAATCTCAAATGACAAATGTCAAATGGTGGTAGCGGAAAGCGGTGGTGGTGTTGCACTAGGCAGTGCGGAAGTGGAATGATGGGCTATACACGAGTCGGAGTTGAAGTTGCCGTCCCTAAGTAGCCGAAACACCTTAGGAGACACAAGCCACAACTCAAACAACAACAATTGGGTTAAGTTGGGTTGGTGGAAGTGTATGATGGGCAAGGTTATGCGGAAGTGGTGGTGGTGGTGGTTGATGAAGAAGCAATCGTCCCTAAGTAGCCGAAACACCTTAGGAGACTCGAATCACTACTCAAGCAACCACTAATGCTATGGGGAACAAAATGGGTTAGGTTGCGGAAGTCGGAGGTGGTAATGCGGATGATATGGTGGAGGGCCTAGGCAAACTTGCCAAATTTCAGAAAATATGATGGAGTCAAATGATGTTGGTGGTATTTTTGTGGGATGGGGGATGTCAATAGCTTCAAAACGAGCTAAAGAACGTCAAAATCGGAGTTCGGATGAATTAGTTACGGCCAAAACAAGATTTCAGCCGAAGCAGTGTCAGGGTTAACCGGACATCCGGGAGGAGGTCCGGATGATCCGGGCTAGGTCCGGATGATCCGGGTGTACATCCGGATGATCCGGGTTCGTCAGCTCCGGTTCTGTTTTCTGGGTGCGTGGGGTATCCGGACGTCTGGGAGAGGGTCCAGCTGATCCGAGAGATGTCCGGATGATCCGGGAGAAGGTCCGGATGATCCGGGCAGGTCAAACTGCTCGGGATTTCCTCTCGGGGACGAATTTTTGGGCGGAAATGGATGATTTTAGGGGCAAAATTTGAGGGATTTCGTGGATGGAAGGTGGGGAAACTTGGGGAAATGCTAGATCCACTTGAAACCAAGCAAATCCATGGATCAAAATCAACAAAACATCATCAAACCAACAAATCACAAAAAAAAATTGGGGCTATTTTTGGTGGGGATTTTCGGATTTAGGACGAAAACAAAAAAATCAAGCTAGAAAACACGGGGTAGGGGCTCCAAAAACGTGATCAACTTGGCTCATGATACCATAATGATGTAGGGTGGAACCCTATAGCGTCGATCTTTCACGTTTGGAGTGGATCCTACGGGGAATCACGAAGAACACGCGGAAGCACAAAGGGAAAACACGGGGAAAACGAGAGAGAATCACTCAACCAACAAGGAATCGATCACACAAGTGCTAGATCATCACACACATAAGAGATCCACAAGATCCAAAGTCAACAAAGGTAAGGATACAAAGGAACCGTTCTTCTCCAAGAGGAGGTCTTGAATCCACGAGGGGATCTTCCCACGATGGGGGCCTTGAATCCGCTTGGGGGTTCTTCTCCGAAGAGGTCGTGATCTCCGAGGAGAAGTATCCAAGTGGATGAGCAAAGGCTCTCACACAAATATGAGCTAATGCAATGCTAAGTCTCAAAAGGAGGAGGAGTCCTATTTATAGGCTAGGGGGCGAAGGGGTACACGGGCTCAGCCCAACACGCGCACACAGGCGCTGGCTGGATGATCCGGGTCCGAAGCCGGATGATCTGGGCTGGTCCGGATGGTCCGGGTGGAGGCCCGGATGATCCAGAGACTCGGCTGGTGGAGGCGCAGGGCCGGATGTCCGGTTGGCGGTCCGGACGTCCGGGCAGGGTCCGGATGATCCGGGACGGGGTCCGGATGATCCGGCTTCAGGGGGAAGGCTTCTGTAGTCTTCGGTCGAATTAGCCGGATCGTCCGGATGGGGGTCCGGATCGTCCGGGCTCTATCCGGATCATCCGGGCCGCCGTCCGGATCGTCCGGCCAGTCTGGTCCTTGGCGCTTTTCCTCTCCGTCTTCCGCTTCCGGTTCTCCTTGCTCCCTAGCTTCTTCACAGTGAAGTCCTTGGTACCTGAGTATGCATAGTGTTTCCGTTTGAGGTAGTAACCATGTCTCATGTGAATCGAAAGGGGATTGAGAGAGGAGAGATGTCACCTCGGTTTCGAGAGCTCTTGCACATGCTCGAGTCATAGGTCCAAGTGGTGTTGTAGAGGATGTAGATGCGTCCATGGGGATGATCATGGGATGCTCCGCATCATCGCGCGTCCGTCTCCAGCCACCGGCGCGGCCGCCGTCCAACCGCGCCTGCCCACAGCCACTGCTGCTGGCCATGGCCACCGGCGACCACGAGCGCCCGTGCATGGCCAGCCGAGGCCATCGCGCCGTCGCTAGCTTGGTCACTGTCCACAGGGGCTGGCCCTCATCCCTCTGTTAAGCTAACCCCTAACCCCCCCCCCACTAAACTAACTCTGAACCAGTTAGACACTAACAGTGTGGGCCCAACGCCTTTAACTTAAGTTAAAACAAAATTATAATAAAAATGGTCCCCTGGGACACTTACAGGTGGGCCCCGTTGCCCGCTTTAACTAGTCAACATGGACCGGTCAACTGTTGACTGTGCAGTTGACTGGCCCCACCAGTCAGCCCCCCTGGTGCACTCTGGGTGCAGTGCACCGGGTGCACCTAGCAGTTTCTGTTTTTAATTTCGAATTAAAATAAACCTAGTGAATTTCAGAAAAAGTTTAAAACTTTGAAAATTCATTTAAAATAATCCGTAACTTGGATGAAAATAATTTATATACGAAAGTTGCTCAAAAAACATGACGAATTCGAATACGCGGTCCGTTTACCTGTCGGATGCCTCTAACTAGCTGAACATTGAACATTCCCCCTCCAGTTCATCTGTCCGAAAACGCGAAACACCGGGAATACTTTCCCGGATATTTCCCCCCTTCACCGGTATCGCCTATCCCTATGTTAGGTCACCCCTAGCACAACGTATTGTCGCGTCTTGCTTTGTGTTACATTTGATTGCTCTGTTATTTATTGTGTTCCCCCTCCGTTACTCCTTTTCGATAGACTCCGAGACCGCTGCCGATGTTCGTGTGTTCGACTACATCGAAGATGACCCCTCCTTCTTACCAGAGCAACCAGGCAAGCCCCCCCTTTGATCACCAGATATCACCTACCCTTCTCTATACTGCTTGCATTAGAGTAGTGTAGCATGTTACTGCTTTCCGTTAATCCTATTTTGATGCATAGCCTGTCATTGTTGCTACAGTTGTTACCCTTACCTGCTATCCTATTGCTTAGTATAGGATGCTAGTGTTCCATTAGTGGCCCTACACTCTTGTCCGTCTGCCATGCTATACTACCAGGTCGTGATCACTCGGGAGGTGATCATGGGCATACACTATATACTTCATATTGTTACATTACTTATGATATTGTTCGGAGATGGGGGCTAAAGGGGCAGGTGGCTCCATCCAGGTAGTGGTGGGCCTGGGTTCCCGACGGCCCCCGGCTATTACTTTGTGGCGAAGCGACGGGGCAGGTTGAGACCACCTAGGAGAGAGGTGGGCCTGGCCCTGGTCGGCATTCGCGGATACTTAACACGCTTAACAAGATCTTGGTATTTGATCTGAGTCTGGCTACTGGCCTATACGCACTAACCATCTACGCGGGGACAGTTATGGGCACTCGACGTCGTGGTATCAACCGAAGCCTTCGTGACGTCAGCGACTGAGCGGCGCGTGTCGGGTTGGACCGCGTAACGCAACTTCCTTTGTAATGGAGGTTGCTAGGTCTGCTCACCGGCCGTGTACGCAACGTGCAGGTGTGCAATGGGCGATGGGCCCAGACCCCTGCGACATAGGATTTAGACCGGCGTGCTGACCTCTCTGTTGTGCCTAGGTAGGGCTGCGACGTGTTGATCTTCCGAGGTCGGGCATGACCCAGGAAAGTGTGTCTGGCCAAATGGGATCGAACGTGTTGGGTTATGTGGTGCACCCCTGCAGGGAAGTTAATCTATTCGAATAGCCGTGATCTTCGGTAACAGGACGACTTGGAGTTGTACCTTGACCTTATGACAACTAGAACCGGATACTTAATAAAACACACCCTTACAAGTGCCAGATACAACAGGTGATCGCTCTCTAACAGGGCGACGAGGAGAGGATCGCCGGGTAGGATTATGCTATGTGATGCTACTTGGAGGACTTCAGTCTACTCTCTTCTACATGCTGCAAGACGGAGGCTGCCAGAAGCGTAGTCTTCGACATGACTAGCTATCCCCCTCTTATTCCGGCATTTTGCAGTTCAGTCCACATATGATACCCTTATTCCATTTGATACCAATGCATACATATGTAGTGTAGCTCCTTGCTTGCGAGTACTTTGTATGAGTACTCACGGTTGCTTTGCTCCCTCTTTTCCCCCTTTCTATACCCGATTGCCGTGACCAGACGTTGGAGCCGAGGAGCCAGACGCCACCGTCAACGCCGACTACTACTACTCGGGAGGTGCCTACTACTACATGCAGCCCGCTGACGACGACCAGGAGTAGTTTAGGAGGATCCCAGGCAGGAGGCCTGCGCCTCTTTCGATATGTATCCTGATAGAGGCGAGGGTCCCGATCTTTCGATGAGATGATGGATATCGCTTTGGTGGAAGTCGACTTTGACGATCCGACTACGAACGTGCGAGGACGTCGCGCCTTAGCAATCGCTAAACCAACTCCGAGAGGTTATTGACCACGCCGGAGCACGATCAACCTGACCACGAGGGTCTGTTTCCTGCGAGCAAACGAAGAACAAGCAAGAAACTAAGATTGCAATCTGGATATTGCGAATATAAGATGAAAGCTTTATTGATCAAGGTGGGGTTCTGTGACGCCTTTGTCTGGTCGTTGAACACAAACGAAGTACGCGAAGTTGCAGCTATGGCGAACTTTTAATCTAAACAAAACCCAAAGTCTAAACGATGCCCTAAGGGCTGTATATATGGAGGAAGAGGGGGGAATTTCGTGGCCCTTGGTGGAGGGGTCCGAAATCAACCCTATCTCTTGTTTCCCCACACATACGGACTCTAAAAATAGCCTATACTTATGTATTTCGAAATTACATGGGCCTGGCCCAATAATAAGGTGACGCAGCACCTAAAATAGCCTCGGGACGAAATTTATGAAGTGGCATCTTGTATATTTCGTCCAAGGCTTCATGCACCCATTATGGTGGCTTCAAAGTCCTGAAATCATCACTTGTAACTCCGTTCTTGTTCCCCTTGCGCATGCCATCATCTCCATGCTTGTTCTTGCTCCAATGTTCATCCTTCTCCAAGCTAGGCCCTTCATTTGTAAGCAAAACAAATGTATCCAATTTAGGCAGCATCATATTCTCATGAACATTAGAATCATTACCAAGAAACGAAAGTACCTGGTAATTTAGTTGGCGTGCACGAGCTCTAGTAATTGGTCCAGTATGTATAGCAGCAGGGGCTGTGGGTGTAACAATTGTATTGATGTCCTCATCATCCTCCCCTTCTTGAAATGAAGTCGTCCTCGACGGAAGTTCATCTTCCTCACCCAAATAAGGCTTCAAATCTGCAATGTTAAAAGTGGGACTAACCCCAAAATCTGCAGGCAGCTCAAGTTTATATGCATTATCATTTATTTTCTCTAACACCTTAAAGGGACCATCAGCACGTGGCATTAACTTTGATTTGCGCAAATCAGGAAATCTATCCTTACGCAAATGTAACCAAACAAGATCTCCAGGTGCAAACACAACATGTTTTCTACCCTTATCTCCAGCAAGTTTATATTTAGCATTCATGCGCTCAATGTTTTCCTTAGTTAACTCATGCATTTTTAAAATCAATTCAGCACGTTGTTTAGCATCAAAATTAACCTTCTCCGAAGATGGAAGAGGCAACAAATCAATAGGTGCACGAGGTAGGAAACCATACACAACTTCAAAAGGGCACATCTTAGTAGTAGAATGCAATGAACGATTATAAGCAAATTCAATATGAGGCAAGCATTCCTCCCACATTTTCTTATTATTCTTCAAAACAGCCCTAAGCATAGTAGACAACGTTCTATTGACTACTTCAGTTTGTCCATCAGTTTGGGGGTGACAAGTAGTACTAAAAAGCAGTTTAGTCCCCAACTTAGCCCATAAACATCTCCAAAAGTGGCTAAGAAATTTAGTATCACGATCTGAAACAATAGTATTTGGCACACCATGCAAGCGAATAATTTCACGAAAGAACAAATCAGCAACATTAACAGCATCATCGCTTTTATGACATGGTATAAAGTGTGCCATTTTCGAGAATCTATCCACGACAACAAATATGCTATCCCTCCCCTTCTTTGTTCGAGGTAAACCTAAAACAAAGTCCATAGATATATCCTCCCAAGGAACACTAGGTACAGGCAAAGGCATATATAAACCATGAGGATTGAGTCGTGACTTAGCTTTTTGACATGTAGTGCAGCGAGCAATAAAACGCTCAACATCCCGTCTCATCTTTGGCCAAAAGAAATGTGTAGCAAGTACGTCCTCCGTCTTCTTCACGCCAAAGTGTCCCATTAATCCTCCTCCATGCGCCTCCTGCAACAACAAAAGACGAACGGAGCTAGCTGGAATGCATAGCTTGTTAGCACGAAACACAAATCCATCGTTAACGACAAACTTGTTCCACATTCTTCCTTCTTTACAATTCTGCATTACATCTTTAAAATCAGCATCATGCACATATTGATCTTTGATGGTCTCCAAACCAAATATTTTGAAGTCAAGTTGTGAAAGCATAGTATAGCGACGAGACAATGCATCAGCAATAACATTTTCTTTTCCCTTCTTGTGTTTAATGACATAAGGGAAAGTCTCAATGAATTCAACCCATTTAGCATGTCTACGATTCAGTTTAGCTTGACTTTTAATATGTTTCAAAGATTCATGATCAGAATGTATAACAAATTCTTTGGGCCATAAATAATGTTGCCATGTTTCTAAAGTCCGAACAAGAGCATATAATTCTTTATCATAAGTAGAATAATTCAGACTAGGCCCACTCAATTTTTCAGAAAAGTATGCAACAGGTTTGCCATCTTGTAATAACACACCTCCTAATCCAATTCCACTAGCATCACATTCAAGCTCAAAAGTCTTATTAAAATCAGGAAGTTGGAGTAAAGGAGCATGTGTCAACTTATCTTTCAATACCGTGAAGGCTTCTTCCTGTGCGGTACCCCAAAGAAAAGGCACATCTTTCTTTGTAAGCTCATTGAGAGGTGCAGCAATGGTGCTGAAATCTCTCACAAAACGCCTATAGAATCCAGCGAGGCCAAGAAAACTCCTCACTTGTGTGACCGTTTTGGGCTGCGGCCAACTCTCAATAGCTTCAATCTTGGCTTTATCAACTTCAATTCCCTGTGGAGTAACAACATAGCCAAGAAAAGATACTCGGTCGGTGCAAAAGGTGCACTTCCCAAGGTTACCAAACAAACGTGCATCACGTAGAGCAATAAAAACAGCACGTAAATGTTCCAAATGTTCCTCCAAAGATCTGCTATAAATCAATATGTCATCAAAGTAAACTACCACAAATCGTCCAATGAAAGCACGTAAAACTTCGTTCATTAATCTCATGAAAGTACTAGGTGCATTAGTTAACCCAAAAGGCATGACTAACCACTCATATAATCCAAACTTAGTTTTAAATGCTGTTTTCCATTCATCTCCCAATTTCATACGAATTTGATGGTAGCCACTACGCAAATCAACTTTGGAGAATATTGTAGAGCCACTCAATTCATCAAGCATATCATCTAGCCTAGGAATAGGATGACGATAACGAATAGTAATATTATTAATGCCTCTACAATCAACACACATACGTGATGTACCATCCTTTTTCGGCACTAGAATAATAGGAACAGCACAAGGACTAAGGGATTCGCGTATATAACCTTTGTCGAGAAGCTCTTGTACTTGACGCATAATCTCCTTCGTCTCCTCTGGATTGGTACGGTATGGTGCACGGTTTGGCAGTGAAGCACCGGGAATTAAGTCAATCTGATGCTCAATCCCTCGAATAGGCGGTAATCCCGGTGGCACGTCTTGTGGAAAAACGTCAGCGAACTCCTGCAAAATGTTAGTGACAGCAGGAGGCAAAGAGGAAGGCACGTCCTCGAATGAAAATAATGCCTCTTTGCACACAAAAGCATAGCAAACAGATTTGCTGAAATCTAGCTCATCAATATCAGATTTGGTGGCAAATAAACATGCACTTTTCAATTTAATTTCAGAAGCAACACTAGATGGTTTATTATTAGGCTTCATTTGTTGCTCAAATTCTTTTGCCACAATCTGATTTTCACTCTTATTCTTCTCCTGTTGTGCTTTATTAGCTCTATTAATATCATCTTTCAAAATGGAATCAGGAGTCATAGGAAGCAAAGTAATATTTTTATCCTTATGAACAAGAGTATAGTGATTGTTTCTACCATGGTGTACAGAATTTTTATCAAATTGCCATGGTCTACCAAGTAATAAGGAACATGCTTGCATAGGTACCACATCACAATCAACATAATCAGCATATGTAGAGATACTAAAATGCACACGAACAGTACGTGTTACCTTAACCTTGCCGCTGTTGTTGAACCATTGGATGTAGTAAGGATGTGGATGTGGTCTTGTGGTGAGAGAAAGCTTCTCCACCATCTCCATGCTAGCCAAGTTGTTGCAGCTCCCTCCGTCTATGATGACGCGCACAGAACGTTCCTTCACAACTCCCTTGGTATGGAACAAATTGTGCCTCTGATTTTGCTCAGCTTGTGTGACCTGCACACTCAAAACACGTTGAGCAACTAAACATTCATACCTGTCAGCGTCTTCAGGAGCCATGTATTGCGTCTCATGATCAGAATCATCTCCACCATGTTCTTCACGTGTAATAAGAGCCAAAGTCTCCTCATCATAGTCACTAGCGGACTCATATCCACCATCCGCGGTAGCAATCATCACACGCGGAGATTTGCATTCTCTCGCATAATGACCTCCTCCCTTACAACGACGACAAATAATATCACTTGTGTGCCCTGTTGATGCCATGGAAGAAGAAGAACGCTGTGCAGGCCCCGCAGGTGCGCTCTTGGCAGATAATGGTGGTTGTGCCTGTTTTCTTGTATCACGGCTGGAGGTGGCACCGGATGGAGGTGCTGGTGCAGTTGAAGTAGAAGATGCACGTGGTGTCCATGATGAAGGTCGGCCTGCAGAAAAGTTAGTTCGCCCCAATGCTTGTCGATCCTGCACTTCACGTTCAGCTTTACAAGCAAGATGGAATAAACGAGTGATATTAGTATACTCCTTATAGTCTAGAATGGTCTGAATCTCTCTATTTAATCCACCTAGAAAACGTGCAAGCATAGCTTCATTCTCCTCAACAATACCACATCTAATCATGCCAGTTTGTAATTCCTGATAATATTCTTCTACAGAATTTTTCCCTTGTCTTAAACGCTGCAATTTTTGAAGCAATTCACGTTGATAATATGGTGGAACCCAACGCGTACGCATAGCAGTTTTCAAAGCAGCCCAAGTAGTTGGAATAGGATATAATCTACAATGTTCAGACCACCATACACATGCAAAACTAGTGAAAGCACAAACGGCAGCAGCAACTCGTCTCTCCTCAGGATATTGTAAACATGTAAATCGTTGTTCAGTTTCTAACTCCCAAGTAAGATATATATCAGGAACATATCTACCCTCAAATGGTGGAATATTCAATTTCAGTTTAGGAATATGGACATCATCTCGTACCTGAGGTGGTGGTGCAGGCCTACCATTACGAAGATATACCTGAGGTCGACCTGCTGGTGGTGGTACAGGTGGCTGCACGTAGTGTTGATTTTGATCAACCTCATCCTCATAGTCTCCCACATAATCATCCTCCTCCGCATCAGCAGCAGGAGCCACAGAAGTATCAACAGCAGCACCAACAGTTTGGCCAAACGCAAGAGGAACACGGCTTGCTCGGCGGAGGTCTGCTTCGCGACGTGGAGGTAGTCGTTGTTGTTGTTGTTGGAGAGGTGCGTTAGCTGCAGCGGGTGGTGGTGGTGGAAGACGCGCGAGCAATTCATTAAACTTGTTATCGAGCTTTGTTTCGAACGTCTTCTCAAAGCCAGTGATCTTCTCCATGGCTTCTTCAAAATTGTTCAGCACATCTTGCACCTGTTCAGTCATCATTTGCTGAAACTTATCATGAAGCTCCTTGTTCGATAAATTCTCCCAGTCAATCTCGTCGGCTTGTGATCCTGGCATGGTTAACAGCAATAGAAACACACAAGAATATGATCCTACAGACTACGAACAAGTGGTGGTGGTGGGTGTCACAAATCCGTCAAGCAAATCTCAAATTCTTACCAGTTCTTACCCAGCAGCAGGCGGTGATCGGCAACCGTTGTAGTCAAAAACTCTCAAAGCTTGGATAGAGCGATTACCAGGGAGAGTCAAACACACGACGTAGATGTATGTGGAGCTGGGAAGGCTTATAATATGGTAGCAAAAAGGGTCAGCAATAATCAATTCAGAGATGCAAAGTTGAATAAACGCTCAACGACGGTACTGTGCTGGTCCTAGGCTAGACTGTGCTAGAGACGCGAGCCTAGAACACCAACAAAATCACGGCGCGGCACGTAAACAAGGGAAAAGCACACTCTGGAATTTTTTTTTTTGCGCTCTTTTTTTTTTTGCGCTCTTTTTTTTTTGCGCTGCTTTTTTTTTTTTTTTTTTGCGAAAAATCACTATAATGGCGAGTGTCTCAAAACTCTTCTTAGCTCACACTGACAGGATGGGCACGAAATTTTTTTGACCAATTTTTTTTTTTTTTGACTGCCCGGACCCAAAAACTGGAAACGGGTCAAAAAAAACTTCCTATAATGGCACCTGTCTCAAAACACTCAGAAACACCTAAAAATAGGATAGCCAGAAATTTTTTCGAAAAATGCGTTTTCGAAAAATTTTGGGCCTAAACGGAGCGTGGCTACCCGACTCTTTTTTTTTCCGAAACCTACTCCGGCAAGGAAACACGAATCGGAATCTAGATTGATCCCGAAAACAAACCTAATAAGCAAGGAACTCGGATTGGTGGTGGATATATGGTGGTGGTATATGGCAGCGGTGGTAGTATATGGATATGGATCGGTGGTGGTATATGGACACGGATTGGTGGTGGTATATGGATACGGATTCGGAGCGGTGGTGGTAGATGGCAGGGGCGATGATGATGGTGCGGCGACGGCGTGACAACTTGTGACCAGAACTCGAAACTCTAAAAGACTAGACGCTAAGACCAGCAACTGAACACGACGATGCAACCGCAAATTCAACAAAGCAAATACCAGAAAAGATTATGCAAGGCTCAGATTGGTTCGGATGGATGAACTAACCCTAATTTTTTTTTGGCTTTTTCGTGGACTATAGGTATGAAGAACAGACTCGATCTAAACTACGAAAAACTGTAAAATCTCACCGAGCAACCTGGAAATCTGATACCACTTGATAGAGGCGAGGGTCCCGATCTTTCGATGAGATGATGGATATCGCTTTGGTGGAAGTCGACTTTGACGATCCGACTACGAACGTGCGAGGACGTCGCGCCTTAGCAATCGCTAAACCAACTCCGAGAGGTTATTGACCACGCCGGAGCACGATCAACCTGACCACGAGGGTCTGTTTCCTGCGAGCAAACGAAGAACAAGCAAGAAACTAAGATTGCAATCTGGATATTGCGAATATAAGATGAAAGCTTTATTGATCAAGGTGGGGTTCTGTGACGCCTTTGTCTGGTCGTTGAACACAAACGAAGTACGCGAAGTTGCAGCTATGGCGAACTTTTAATCTAAACAAAACCCAAAGTCTAAACGATGCCCTAAGGGCTGTATATATGGAGGAAGAGGGGGGAATTTCGTGGCCCTTGGTGGAGGGGTCCGAAATCAACCCTATCTCTTGTTTCCCCACACATACGGACTCTAAAAATAGCCTATACTTATGTATTTCGAAATTACATGGGCCTGGCCCAATAATAAGGTGACGCAGCACCTAAAATAGCCTCGGGACGAAATTTATGAAGTGGCGTCTTGTATATTTCGTCCAAGGCTTCATGCACCCATTATGGTGGCTTCAAAGTCCTGAAATCATCACTTGTAACTCCGTTCTTGTTTCCCTTGCGCATGCCATCATCTCCATGCTTGTTCTTGCTCCAATGTTCATCCTTCTCCAAGCTAGGCCCTTCATTTGTAAGCAAAACAAATGTATCCAATTTAGGCAGCATCATATTCTCATGAACATTAGAATCATTACCAAGAAACGAAAGTACCTGGTAATTTAGTTGGCGTGCACGAGCTCTAGTAATTGGTCCAGTATGTATAGCAGCAGGGGCTGTGGGTGTAATAATTGTATTGATGTCCTCATCATATCCCAATTTGTGCTAGCCTTTTTAAGGCAAACTTGTTTAACTTATGTCTGTACTCAGATATTGTTGCTTCCGCTGACTCGTCTATGATTGAGCTCTTGTATTCGAGCCTTCGAGGCCCCTGGCTTGTAATATGATGCTTGTATGACTTATTTTTATTTGTAGAGTTGTGTTGTGATATCTTCCCGTGAGTCCCTGATCTTGACCGTACATGTTTGCGTGTATGATTAGTGTACGATTGAATCGGGGGCGTCACAAGTTGGTATCAGAGCCGACTGCCTGTAGGAATCCCCCTTCCACACTCCTTGGCCGAAGTTGAGTCTAGTCATTACAAAAACTTTTACTAACATGGCTGTGTGCCTTACGGGCCCACGTCGCCATCTGGGTGGTATTATAATCTTTTACTCCTCGATCCTTACTCTAGGACTCTAACGCTCTCCTACTCGGGTTAATGAATTTACTAAAATCTAACTTTAGGTTCTCGAAAATACTTTCTCCCGGAGAGCGCCTTCAGTCCAGATGATCGCCGACTGCACCAGAAGATTTCGAAGATACCCTCCGATATTCTCTCGAGACCTTGTGCCTGCTGCTTTTGCAATTCCCTACCACCGAAATATCCCTATGGATAAATACTTACACCTGTCATGCTTACTTTTATTCCCATTCGATCTTGTTATTACAAGATACCCCGAGAATACTTTGTGCCTACTGCCTTGTAGTTCTTTGCCACCTGAATACCCCTACGAATAATTTCACGCACTTACCGAGTATCCACTCATCCCCAGTTGATTCATGTATGTCACAATCTTCGAAATACCATTCGATCTTCCGAAAATCCTCAGCAGCCTATGGCTTGTGAAATTCTTGCTTGATTACAATATGGTTAATCCCATAAGTCTAGTAATCTTATTAGCATCCTTTGTCACTATCATTTTGAGTCCGTCGATTCAATATGCTGCGGATGCTTGCAATCCTTAGGATTTATCCTTCCGGCTCAGACATCATTTTAAACATGAGCTGGTTCTCGACCAATCGGATTGCCATCAATTGTACCCTTAAGTCTACGCAACTTATCCATCCTTAATCAGAGCATTTGCTTTTGATCCCTTGATCAGAAATCATAATTCTTTTGCATTTGAGCCTTGAGTTAGTCAGTTGTTTCTATAATCTGATCCCCTTGCATCCTTCTTCCTCTAGTTGAGTACCGATGCTCACGTCAGATCCCGTGTGGACCACCAGATCCTTTTGTTGGATTTTATCTGACATCGTCCTTCTTATTCAATAAGCCTGAGAGCCTTTCCTCGGATACATAATGCCTTTGGTAAATTGTATCCTCTGCTTGGTCAACCATGCTCTACTTTCGAGCTTGTATTATTTACTCCGAAGTTTGTGGTATATGTTCCTAAGATGCCCTTGATGAGGACATTAATACAATTGTTACACCCACAGCCCCTGCTGCTATACATACTGGACCAATTACTAGAGCTCGTGCACGCCAACTAAATTACCAGGTACTTTTGTTTCTTGGTAATGATTCTAATGTTCATGAGAATATGATGTTGCCTAAATTGGATACATTTGTTTTGCTTACAAATGAAGGGCCTAGCTTGGAGAAGGATGAACATTGGAGCAAGAACAAGCATGGAGATGATGGCATGCGCAAGGGGAACAAGAATGGAGTTACAAGTGATGATTTCACGACATTGAAGCCACCATAATGGGTGCATGAAGCCTTGGACGAAATATACAAGATGCCACTTCATAAATTTCGTCCCGAGGCTATTTTAGGTGCTGCGTCACCTTATTATTGGGCCAGGCCCATGTAATTTCGAAATACATAAGTATAGGCTACTTTTAGAGTCCGTATGTGTGGGGAAACAACAGATAGGGTTGATTTCGGACCCCTCCACCAAGGGCCACGAAATTCCCCTCTCTTCCTCCATATATACAGCCCTTAGGGCACCGTTTAGACTTTGGGGGTTTTGTTTAGATTAAAAGTTCGCCATAGCTGCAACTTCGCGTACTTCGTTTGTGTTTAACGACCAGACAAAGGCGTCACAGAACCCCACCTTGATCAATAAAGCTTTCATCTTATATTCGCAATATTCAGATTGCAATCTCAGTTTCTTGCTTGTTGTTCGTTTGCTCGCAGGAAACAGACCCTCGTGGTCAGGTTGATCGTGCTCCGGCGTGGTCAATAACCTCTCGGAGTTGGTTTAGCGATTGCTAAGGCGCGACGTCCTCGCACGCTCGTAGTCGGATCGTCAAAGTCGACTGCCACCAAAGCGATATCCATCATCTCATCGAAAGACGGGACACCTTTGCCTCTATCAAGTGGTATCAGATTTCCAGGTTGCTCGGTGAGATTTTACAATTTTTCGTAATTTAGATCGAGTCTATTCTTCATACCTACAGTCCACGAAAAAGCCACAAAAAAAATTAGGGTTAGTTCATCATATCCGAACCAATCTGAGCCTTTTCATAATCTTTTTAGGGTTTTGCTTTGTTGAATTTGCGGTTGCACCGTCGGTCTAGTTGCTGGTCTTAGAGTCTAGTCTTTTAGAGTTTCGAGTTCTGGTCATAAGTTGTCATGCCGCCGCCGCACCATCATCATCGCCCCTGCCATCTACCACCACCGCTCCGAATCCGTGTCCATATACCACCACCAATCCGTGTCCATATACCACCACCGATCCATATCCATATACTACCACCGCTACCACCACCGCTGCCATATACCACCACCATATATCCACCACCAATCCGAGTTCCTTGCTTATTAGGTTTGTTTTCGGGATCCATCTAGTTTCCGATTCGTGTTTCCTTGCCGGAGTAGGTTTCGGAAAAAAAAAGAGTCCGGAAACCACGCTCCGTTTAGGCCCAAAATTTTTCAAAAACGCATTTTTCGAAAAAAAAATTGGCTATCCTATTTTTAGGTTTTTCTGAGTGTTTTGAGACAGGTGCCATTATAGGAAGTTTTTTTTGACCCGTTTCCAGTTTTTGGGTCCGGGCAGTCGAAAAAAAAAATTGGTCGAAAAAATTTCGTGCCCATCCTGTCAGTTTGAGCTAGGAAGAGTTTTGAGACACTCGCCATTATAGTGATTTTTCGCAAAAAAAAAGCAGCGCAAAAAAAAAAGAGCGCAAAAAAAAAGCGAATTTTTTTTTCCAGAGTGTGCTTTTCCCTTGTTTACGTGCCGCGCCGTGATTTTGTTGGTGTTCTAGGCTCGCGTCTCTAGCACAGTCTAGCCTAGGACCAGCACAGTACCGTCGTTGAGCGTTTATTCAAGTTTGCATCTCTGAATTGATTATTGCTGACCCTTTTTGCTACCATATTATAAGCCTTCCCAGCTCCACATACATCTACGTCGTGCGTTTGACTCTCCCTGGTAATCGCTCTATCCAAGCTTTGAGAGTTTTTGACTACAACGGTTGCCGATCACCGCCTGCTGCTGGGTAAGAACTGGTAAGAATTTGAGTTTTGCTTGACGGGTTTGTGACACCCACCACCACCTCTTGTTAGTAGTCTGTAGGATCATATTCTTGTGTGTTTCTATTGCTGCTAACCATGCCAGGATCACAAGCCGACGAGACTGACTGGGAGAACATGACAAATAAGGATTTGCATGATAAATTTCAGCAAATGATGAGTGGACAGGTGCAAGACGTGCTAAACAGATTTGAAGAGGCCATGGAGAAGATAGATGGTATGGAGAAGACGTTCGAAACAAAGCTCGATAACAAGTTTAATGAATTGCTCGCGCGTCTTCCACCACCACCACCCGCTGCACCTAACGCACCTCTCCAACAACAACAACAACGACTACCTCCACGTCGCAAAATAGACCTCCACCGAGCGAGCCGTGTTCCTCTTACGTTTGGCCAAACTGTTGGTGCTGCTGTTGATACTTCTGTGGCTCCTGCTGCTGATGCGGAGGAGGATGATTATGTGGGAGATTACGAGGATGAGGTTGCTCAAAATCAGAACTACGTGCAACCACCAGCACCACCACCAGCAGGTCGACCTCAGGTATATATTCGTAATGGTAGGCCTGCACCACCACCTCAGGTACGAGATGATGTCCATATTCCTAAACTGAAATTGAATATTCCACCATTTGAGGGTAGATATGTTCCTGATATATATCTTACTTGGGAGTTAGAAACTGAACAACGTTTTACATGTTTACAATATCCCGAGGAGAGACGGGTTGCTGCTGCTGTTTGTGCTTTCACTAGTTTTGCATGTGTATGGTGGTCTGAACATTGTAGATTATATCCTATTCCCGCTACTTGGGCTGCTTTGAAAACTGCTATGCGTACTCGTTGGGTTCCACCATATTATCAACGTGAATTGCTTCAAAAATTACAGCGCTTAAGACAAGGAAAAAATTCTTTAGAAGAATATTATCAGGAATTACAAACCGGCATGATTAGATGTGGTATTGTTGAGGAGAATGAAGCTATGCTTGCACGTTTTCTGGGTGGATTAAATAGAGAGATTCAGACCATTCTAGACTATAAGGAGTATACTAATATCACTCGTTTATTCCATCTTGCTTGTAAAGCTGAACGTGAAGTGCAGGATCGACAAGCATTGGCGCGAACTAACTTTTCTGCAGGCCGACCTTCATCATGGACACCGCGTGCGTCTTCTACTTCAACTGCACCAGCACCTCAATTAGGTGCCTCCTCCAGTCGTGATACAAGAAAACAGGCACAACCACCATTATCTGCCAAGAGCGCACCTGCTGGGCCTGCACGGAGTTCTTCTTCTTCCATGGCATCAACAGGGCACACAAGTGATATTATTTGTCGTCGTTGTAAGGGAGGAGGTCATTATGCGAGAGAATGCAAATCTCCGCGTGTGATGATTGCTACCGCGGATGGTGGATATGAGTCTGCTAGTGACTATGATGAGGAGACATTGGCTCTTATTACACGTGAAGAACATGGTGGAGATGATTCTGATCATGAGACGCAATACATGGCTCCTGAAGACGCTGACAGGTATGAATGTTTAGTTGCTCAACGTGTTTTGAGTGTGCAGGTCACACAAGCTGAGCAAAATCAGAGGCACAATTTGTTCCATACCAAGGGAGTTGTGAAGGAACGTTCTGTGCGCGTCATAATAGACGGAGGGAGCTGCAACAACTTGGCTAGCATGGAGATGGTGGAGAAGCTTTCTCTCACCACAAGACCACATCCACATCCTTACTACATCCAATGGTTCAACAACAGCGGCAAGGTTAAGGTGACACATACTGTTCGTGTGCATTTTAGTATCTCTACATATGCTGATTATGTTGATTGTGATGTGGTACCTATGCAAGCATGTTCCTTATTACTTGGTAGACCATGGCAATTTGATAAAAATTCTGTACACCATGGTAGAAACAATCACTATACTCTTGTTCATAAGGATAAAAATATTACTTTGCTTCCTATGACTCTTGATTCCATTTAGAAAGATGATATTAATAGAGCTAATAAAGCAAAACAGGAGAAGAATCAGAGTGAAAATCAGATTGTGGCAAAAGAATTTGAGCAACAAATGAAGCCTAATAATAAACCATCTAGTGTTGCTTCTGAAATTAAATTGAAAAGTGCATGTTTATTTGCCAACCAATCTGATATTTTTGTGTGCTATGCTTTTGTGTGCAAAGAGGCATTATTTTCATTCGAGGACGTGCCTTCCTCTTTGCCTCCTGCTATCACTAACATTTTGCAGGAGTTCACTGACGTTTTTCCAGAAGACGTGCCACCGGGATTACCGCCTATTCGAGGGATTGAGCATCAGATTGACTTAATTCCCGGTGCTTCACTGCCAAACCGTGCACCATACCGTACCAATCCAGAGGAGACGAAGGAGATTATGCGTCAAGTACAAGAGCTTCTCGACAAAGGTTATATACGCGAATCCCTTAGTCCTTGTGCTGTTCCTATTATTCTAGTGCCGAAAAAGGATGGTACATCACGTATGTGTGTTGATTGTAGAGGCATCAATAATATTACTATTCGTTATCGTCATCCTATTCCTAGGCTAGATGATATGCTTGATGAATTGAGTGGCTCTACAATATTCTCCAAAGTTGATTTGCGTAGTGGCTACCATCAAATTCGTATGAAATTGGGAGATGAATGGAAAACAGCATTTAAAACTAAGTTTGGATTATATGAGTGGTTAGTCATGCCTTTTGGGTTAACTAATGCACCTAGTACTTTCATGAGATTAATGAACGAAGTTTTATGTGTTTTCATTGGACGATTTGTGGTAGTTTACTTTGATGACATATTGATTTATAGCAGATCTTTGGAAGAACATTTGGAACATTTACGTGCTGTTTTTATTGCTCTACGTGATGCACGTTTGTTTGGTAACCTTGGGAAGTGCACCTTTTGCACCGACCGAGTATCTGGGAAGTGCACCTTTTGCACCGACCGAGTATCTTTTCTTGGCTATGTTGTTACTCCACAGGGAATTGAAGTTGATAAAGCCAAGATTGAAGCTATTGAGAGTTGGCCGCAGCCCAAAACGGTCACACAAGTGAGGAGTTTTGTTGGCCTCGCTGGATTCTATAGGCGTTTTGTGAGACATTTCAGCACCATTGCTGCACCTCTCAATGAGCTTACAAAGAAAGATGTGCCTTTTCTTTGGGGTACCGCACAGGAAGAAGCCTTCACGGTATTGAAAGATAAGTTGACACATGCTCCTTTACTCCAACATCCTGATTTTAATAAGACTTTTGAGCTTGAATGTGATGCTAGTGGAATTGGATTAGGAGGTGTGTTATTACAAGATGGCAAACCTGTTGCATACTTTTCTGAAAAATTGAGTGGGCCTAGTCTGAATTATTCTACTTACGATAAAGA